>NW_005871508.1:662706-696053 GCF_000147115.1 Myotis lucifugus
AGCACTGACAGTTCTTGGGCTGGGGCGGCCCTGTTACAGCCCGACCTTTAGCATCCTCGGCTGTCTGCCACCCAATGTCAGTAGCCACTCCCTTGGTCGCTGTGGCAGGTGGGTGGGGGAGGGGTGTCCCACCTGCCTTGGGGTGAGAACCTGTCAGCTAATAAAGATTCAGGTGACAATGAATGCAGTGTCCAGAGGGTCTCGCTGGCATGCTCCTACAGAGCCGTGGGAACCCTCGGCCGCCTCCTGAGGCTTCCAGTTTTGTTTTTATTTGTGTGTGTGTGTGTGTGTGTGTGTGTGTGTGTGTGTGTGTTTAAGACCTTCCAAAACAGGATTACCAAAACGGTGGACTCTGAAGTATTTACATTTCATTTAGTTCTTTGTTTCACAAATGTTAACTGAGTAGCTACTAGGACCCAGACGCTTTTCTACAAGCAAGGGCTACAATGAAGAGCAAAACACCCCCAAATGTCCACTTTTGCTGTATCCACATTTTAATGCAACAAATTAACATTGCAAATTAACGCAATGCCAGGGAATGGAGCTCTTTACGGGATAAATACAAGATATATATTTAAAAAAAAATCAGAGAGGCCTGGTGATGGGATACAAGGTTTGCAAAGTTGTATGGGGAACGTCCTCTTTTAATCCCAGCAGCTTGTCTCTGTGGCGACATTGGGGATAACATGGCCAGTGGGAAGGTTAGAGACACTTTGTGAAAACGAGGCCTGTGCCAACCCTCCCTCCCTCCCTCCCCCAGCCTGTGTGTGTGCCTACTTAGTTTTTGGTCTCTCTGTACTGGTGTGATCTGGTCAAAGTGACCATCAAGGGCAGAGGAGGAGGGAGAGGAGGGAACACCTGTGGGCAGTGCCTGGCAGGGCAAAGGACGGTGTGTGTGTGTGTGTGTGTGTGTGTGTGTGTGTGTGTGTGTGTGACGGGCCAGTCCCAGCCTACTCACGGTGAAGGTGAATCGGTCAGAGAAACGCTGACAGCCCAAGACCAGCACCAGCTGACGGGTACGATTCCCATTCTGTCACCTTCAAATGTCTCTGAGTCACTTTCAGAGGTTCTTGTCCTGAGCCCAGCAAGAACTCCCTCCTGCACCCCCACACTCCATGCCCCAGAGCACACCCGGCAGAGTCCTGGACGATAGCCCCTGGGATTCTGACGTCAGCAGTCACCTGATGAGGTTCAAGGCTTCCTAATGACTTTCTCCTCTGAGTTCTCTGAGCATTTTTCTCATTTCAACAATCACAGTGTTCTCCATCCGCGATCTCTGTGAGGGGCAGCATGGGGTCTGACGGGTGGAAGTAGGGTCATTCATAATAATAATACTAATCTAGACAGAATTTCTTAGATTCTGTCTAGATTATTATTATTATTATTATTTGGGAAACTCTCTCTTTCAAAATACTTTTATCATCTGGCTTTCAGGACTTTTTGTTTCAAGGGGGGCATTTTTAAAGATAAGTTCACATTTATGTTAGGAGGTGTAACCTATTTTTAGTAGGAAAGGGCTTATTATTGATCTTCTAGAGCAGTGGTTCTCAACCTTGGCTGCACATTAGAATCACCTGGGAATCCTCTTAAAATCCTGATTTCTGGGCCTCATCCTCCAGAAATTCTGTTTCTTTGTTATGGGGTGGGGCCACAACCTTAGTAACAAAGAAACAGAATTTCCGGAGGATGAGGCCCAGAAATCAGGATTTTAAAAAGATTCCCAGGTGATTCTAATGTGCAGCCAAGGTTGAGAAGCACTGTTCTAGAGTGATGCTTCGTTAAGAAGCCTGAGAATATTCTATCATCCAAAGTGGCTGGAGCTAGAAATGGGGGCCACTCAATGTCTCTCTGTAGGGTGCTTTGGGCTGAGTACTCTCCTGCCCTACCATCATAGCTATAAGGGGACCCTCTGCACACAGCCCTCTCTGCCTCCACATTCTGGCCTACTTAAGTACAATTCAGGAAGTTTCTGGAAACTGCACTGATATGGGATTTTGTTCCCCTGGGCAGGATGGCTTCCCCGGCTTCTTTGTCAGAGTCAAAGAATGAATCCACGGACGGAAGATGGTATAGCAAAGGTGGAAATTTACTGAAGAACAAGTACAGACTCCCACGTGGGGAGTGGGACAGAGCCCCACCGAGTTCCTTTTTCCTGGTTTATAAAGGCTGCAGTTTTTGTGCCTCAATATCCCCTCTGATTGGCCACCATTCCCCTTTGATTTGGTCACTATAGCAACTCTTGAGCTCAAAGGTCATACCTCACATGAGGCCTTCCTTCTTTGTTTTGTAAATATAGACCTTTGGCTACGCCCAGTTCCCTTGTCCTTGTCTTAGGGAAATGTAACTTCTGCCTTTCCCTTATCCTGTGGAAATGTAACTGTTGCCTCTCCCAACTCCCTTGTCTTATGGAAATGTACCCTTTTGTAACTCTGTAGCCCTGTGTTTTTTTCCATGGACCACCCCCCCCTTAATTTAAAAAATGCCCTAAACCTGTCTATTTCACCCCTCAAAATTCCTATTTCAGCACGACACCCAAAATGGAACCTTGCACCATGTGGCTCAAAATACAGCTGCTGAGCTAAATGAGGGGCAGGTGTGCCTCTTTGTTTGTTTGCATGAGAAGCAGGAGAGAAAGGGTTTTAAATGATCTTAAAAACTAGGACCAGATGGCAAATAACCCCCCAGGCTCCTGGCAAACAGGTTTTATTTATATTTTCGTTCGAATGATCTTTATAATTAATTTTTTTTCTTAAATGAGTACACAGTAAATCTGACTCTTTAGAATGTTGGTGTTCAGTTCCCTGGATTTTAGCACACGTACAGATTTGTGTAACTGCCACCAGAATGAGGCTACAGAACAGCAAAAAAAAAACAAAAACAAAAAAAAAACCCTTTTGCCATCATTTTGTTCTCCATCCTGGTGGCTTTTGTCTTTTGGAGAATGTTGCTGTGGACGAAAGGGGCCACATGCTGACCTGACAAGCTCAGGAGAGGCCTGCATAGCAGTTTTGCAAACTCAGAGACCTAAAGTCACCACCAAGGATGGTCTGAAATTAAACTTTAACTAAAAGCAGTGATGGTGGGCAGTTACATATCCTAAGCCAATATCTTCACTGATAAGGTCAACCTTTACCTTAACTGAGCCTATCTGTCTTTTTGCATCTAAGATAACATATCCTTGGGGTGTCTGGGTAACTTGTGACTTCCCTTTATCTGGAGCCCCTGGGGCACAACCAAATGTGCTGGGTCCCAGGACAGATACCACAAATTCCTTCACCATCATGTTAATTGTTCCTGCACCCACCTAAGTATGTGTCCATCATTTTACTTTTTATCCTATCACAGAGGTTTCCCCGCTTCGATTAATCCCACCTCCTTAAATCTGTCACCAATGAATTTCATGTATAAATATGGATGTAACCCTGCCATTCTCTGGAGCACTATCTCAATTCGTTGAGGTTCTGCTTCCCGGCATATGTCGACAGTTTGGCTCAAATAAACTCACAAAAATTCTTTACAGGTTTCAATGGGTTTTTTTTTACGTTAACATTACATACAAGAAATCAAACAGTAGGTAACCTTTGGAGACTGGCTTCTTTTCACTCAACATAATGTCTTTGAAAGTCATCGCACCTGTTACATGTATTGATGGCTTGTTCCTGTTTATTGCCGAGTAGTATTCTGATATGTGACTGTATCAGAGTTTGTTTCTCCACGCACATTCGAGTTGTTCCCGGTTTTTTTTAAGGCATTTATTTATTTATTTACTTAACATCCGAGGATATTTTTTCATTGATTTTTTAGAGAGAGTGGAAGAGAGAGGGGAAGACAGAGAGAAATATTGATGTGAGAGAAACACATCGATTGCTTGCCGCCTGCAACCAAGGTACATGCCCTTGACTGAAACCGAACCCAGGACTCTGCAGTCCATAGGCCAACAACTCAATCCACTGAGCCAAACCAGCTAGAGCCAGTTTTTGCTTTTTTTTTTCTTCTTTAATTTTTTTCACACATTTTTATTCATTTCAGAGAGGAAGTGGGGGGGGAGAGAGAGAGAGAGAGAGAGAGAGAGAGAGACATCGATAATGAGAGGGAATCATTGATAGGCTGCCTCCTGCACCCTCACACTGGGGATCGAGCCCGCCACTTGGGCATGTATGTGCCCTTGACCGGAATCGAACCCGGGACCCTTGAGTCTGCAGGTTGACGCTCCATCCACTGAGCCAAACCAGCTAGGGCATACTGTTCCCAGTTTTTGATGATCAACAAAGCTGCTCTAAGTATTCATGTACAGGTTGTTGTGCAAGCCTAGGTTTTCATTTCCCTTGGATAAAGTTATGGACTGAAGGTGTTCCCCTCCCCCTCTCCCCGCCCCCGCTTCCGGCCCCAATTGACAAGTTGAAGCCTCCATCCCCAATGTGACTGCACTTGGAGACAGAGCCTTCAAGGAGGTAATTTAGGGTAAATGAGGTTGTAAGGAGGGGCCCTAACCTTATCGCACTGGTGTCCTTATAAGAAGAGGAAGGGAGCCCAGCGCCCCCTTTCTGTGGGAGCACAGAGGAAAGGCACCCAGGGGGGCAGGCATCTGCAAACCAGGAAGAGAGCGCTCGGCAGGAACCGAATTACCCAGCACCTTGACCTTGGACCTCCGGCCTCAGAACTTGGGAGGAAAGAAATGCCTGTGGTTTAAGCCACCCAGCCAGCAGGATGTTGCCGTGGCAGCCTGAGCGGACGCATACAGGCAGGTAATCTATGGCAGGTGGACGTGTAGCTTTAGAAGATCCCGCCAAACGTTTTCTCTCTCAAGAGGCTGCGCCGTTTCGCATTCCCTCGAGCTGCCCGTGCGAACTCCCGGAGCTCTGCCACCTTCCCAACATGCGGTCCTGTCCGCCGTGTTTGTGTGCGTGGTTTGATGTGAACACGTTTTTGTGGGTCATGCTTTGTGGGTAGTCAGAGCTAAGGACGCAGTTTCAAGCTGCAAGTATGTTGAGGTGCCATCCTTTGGGGGTTGTCCTTCCCCCATTTCTCTTTCCTTGTTTTCTTTTCTTCTTTTTTTTTTTCTGGTCTCATTCTATTCCCAGGGCAACGTCTCCTGGGCTGGGCCAGCTCATGATCGGCAAATAAGATCCCTCAGCAGAAGCAAATCTACTTCTGATGAGACAGTCGAGGAAGAGGTGGGGTGCGGGCAGGGCTGGCCTCATGGGCCCTGTGATTCACTGAATCGCCTGATGGTGTACTCTTGAATTCTTAGTAATGCTGGAGGAAGGGGCTCACGTTTTCATCTTGCACCGGGCCCCACAAGTCCTGTAACGGGTCCCAGGCAGGGCCAAGGTCCTCACCATCTTTGCTTAGCAAAGGGCCCGCATCTGTTCCCATTGACCGAACCTCTAAACGGACCCACGCTCACCTGGGGGTTTCGCCTGGCTCCGGGGCTCCTGCCCTCTGCCTCCTGTGCTGACGTGGGTTAAGCGTGATTCAGTTGGAAGCTTGCCCGGCTGGTGTGGCTCAGCGGCTGAGCATCGCTCGACCCAAGAACCAGAAGTTCGCTGGTTTGATTCCTGGTCAGGGCACGTGCCCGGGTTGCAGGCTTGATCCCCAGTGGGGGGCGTGCAGGAGGCAGCTGATCGATGATGCTCCTCTCTCATTGATGTTTCTATCTCTCTCTCCTTCTCCCTTCCTCTAAAAAAATAAAAATAGCCCTGGCTGGTTTGGCTCAGTGAATAGAACATTGGGTCCCTGTGAACTGAAGGGTCCCGGGTTCGATGCTGGTCAGGGCACATGCCTGGTTGCGGGCTCGAGTCCCAGTGCGGGGTGTGTGGGAGGCAGCCAATCAATGATTCCCTCTCATCATTGATGTTTCTGATCAATGATTCTCATCACTGATGTTTCTATCTCTCTCTCCCTCTCCCTTTCTCTCTGAAATCAATAACATATCTATACATATAAAGATGGTGAATATAACCTGCGCTTGGCACAGAGCAGCGTGCAACGCCTACCGGTTCTTTCAATTACCTGCATGTTTGGTAACCCCTGGCGTCCGCGGCCTTAGGACTCCCTGGGTGGAGCTGACACCCCAGGGTGGGGGGTGACCTCCACGCTGGGGGTCGGTGAGTCCCGGCACTGAGAGTGACCCTGCCTGGACAGGGAAAGGCAGCCACAGCTGGTTGCGTGGTAACAGGGCTCTCGTTCCATGTGAAGAAAAGGGCCGGTGTTTACAGGTAGCTAGGCGGGGGGATTGCCATCTGCAGAGGGGAATTCCTTCTGTGGAAGGAGCGGAGCTTGGTTCTTGGGGCTGGCCAGGTTAACCCGGAAGGGCAGCCCTCCAGGCCCTGCCCACCCCACAGATGGTGTGTGTGTGTTTGTGTGCGCGTGTTCTTTATGCAAATTGGACTTGGCGTCCCCCGGTGACCATAGGAACCAAGCCAGTTCTCTTTCAGCAGCGCTCCTAGGAGGTTATATAACTCTGGTCCCTGCCCATCAGCCGCACAGACCCTTTGGGGACCATCCCGGGGCGCCCTGCATCCTCCTGAGATGGGATGCCACGCTAGCAAGACCACCCAGGTGGTGGGGGAGCCCCAGACACCCGGAGAACAGCCCTCAGGAGAAGAGCCCAGACTGGAGGCCGGCCCCGAGGCCGTGGATGGCAAGGACACCCCGCTGAAGGATGGCGCCCCCGAGCCTCAGAGCTGAGACGCTTCTCTCTGGCGTCGGACCCTCGCCTCATTCCTGGAGCTGCCTCTGGCCCCCGAAACCTGTGACCAGCCCCCTCCTGAGAGGCCCCGAAGAGAGGGAGGAGCGAGACATCCCCATCGTCGGGGGGACGGAGGCTCCAGAAGTCCCCTCCGTCCAGCAGGCTCTGCTCTGGGGACTTTTGAGGATGGTGAGGCCGAGAGGAAGCCTGGCGGCCCAGCTCTCCGAGCGAGGGGACCAGGGAAGCCCTCCCGTCATGGATTGCCCGCAGCGTCTGCAAGCGGACGAGCCCCCGCGAAGACCGTTCCGGGCCCAGGGACTTGGCCGCTGACCTGTGCCTGTCCAGGCGCCCCACCTGCCTCCCGCTGAACCCTGAGAGCTCGGTGGGGTGGTCCATGGGGGAGGGTGGCTTCCTCTCGCTCTTTCCCAGAAGCTGGCTGCACAGTGTCCGCAGCAGGAAGGTTCTGCGTGTAGCCCGCTCCTCCCTGTGTGTCTGAATGATTTAATGTTTCCCGTGGAGAATTGTGAGTGGCTGTGGGAGCCATCAGGTCCGCTGTGACCACGGAGGTGGCGGGGGACAGGGCCTCGGTCATCCTGTGAGTGGAGCCGCACTGAGGGCTGGAGGGGCGGAAGGAGGAGAGACTCCGGTTCCTGTTGTTGTTTTAATCCCCAGGAAAATGTCCCTCTGCTAATATTCGTGTCCCCTCATATCAAGAACCTGTCACTTTGAACCGTGATGCATCTGAGCGCTGTGCCCAGCCTTCAGCAGTATTCCGCTGTTGACGAACATGTCTGCCAGCCTTTCTCCCCACCCCCTGCGTGTGTTTTGTCTTTAATTCGACTCAGAAGCGTTTTAATTTGAAATCCAGTCGACGTGTTTGCAAATAAATGATGACACCACCCGTCGGAGGCGGCCTGGGGATCTGAGCGCGGAGGATGGGCAGGGGCGAGGGGTGTGATTCTGTAGAAGAAAAGGGAGGAAAGGGGCCCTTTCCTCGGTGCCAGGCCTCGTGCTGGGAACTGCCACCACGTTCCCATTGTACAGATGGGGAAGTCGAGGTACGGAGAGGTGAAGGGACTTGCGTGAGTATGGCCAGCCCCATGGGCTCCTGGACGCATGCTGTTCGCCACTGCCCAGTCCTGTGTCAAGTGTGTGTATGTGTGTGTGTGTGTGTGTGTGTGTGTGTGCGCGCCTTTCCCATGAATAAAGGGAAATCCAGCTCCGTGTGTAGTGGGAACTGGAGCGGGGGTGGCGGGGAGAGGTAAAAATATTAATACTTTCCTCCCACCTCCTAATGTATTCTAGGCTGGACTAATAACCACATTCACAGGAGAAAAATCAAAATTTAACACATGTGCATGGAAAGTTTACCTAGGCATGACTATCCCATGAGAAGTCTAAAGACAGTGAGGCAACATTAGGTATATAAGATGTTTTTGGACAAAAGAGAAGGTGGGGGGGGGGGAGGTGGGGTATTGGATTCAGAGGTGAGAATGGGTGATGGACAGGTGGTTGAGGGAGAGGGGAGCATGCATCGCAGGACAGTTCTTGAGAGGTGATTCGAAATCGAAGGGACCCGGGGGCATGGAGCCCACAGCCGCTGTCCGAGCCCTCTAGTCACCACGCTCAGTTCCTATGAGGCTGAGGGCGCCTCCTCAGGTCTCCTTCCTGAAGTAGGTTTCTCGGTTGGAACCTATTGGGCAGGTCAGCGGGAGATAAAGTCCCAAGTCTTGTTTCTTAGTAAAGAGCTTAAAACCAATGTTTCAGAAAGGCGGCTTGCAGGGGGTGGGGAGGTGGGGAGCGTGGGGGGTGAAGCTGGGGCCCCTTCACGAGGATGCTACCTCTTTGCTCATGTGAATCTACCTGCCTGCAGAGAGAAGCAGGCAGCTGGTCAGCTGGGAGTCACCCCACTGCAAGCTGGGGTGATGCGCTGGGGGACCTTTTATTTATACTCTGGCGGTGGGTGGGGGGAGGAGGGGGTGGGGATGAGAGGGGGAGGAAGAGCGAGAGCGAGAGCGAGAGAGAGAGAGAGAGAGAGAGAGAGAGAGAGAGAGAGAGACCAAGAGAGGCAGCAAACTCCTTCAGGACCCTCCTCTTTTTGCCATAAAAGCCCTAGAAAGTGACTAGGATTGTTTGGCGATGACAGCAGCACTGGGGTGAAAGGAGGAGAGGAGGGAGGACGGGTTGTGAGCGGTGCAGCCTGAGCATGGACTGGAAGGGTCCTTTGGCTTCAGCAGAGCCTCCCCGCAGGGTTCCCCCCGCCCCCGGCAGAATCTGCAGCCGTGGGAGCCCCCTCCACTGGCCCTGAGCCAGGCGGTTCCCATGGGTGGCGCCCTCTCCGCGGGCTAGGAGACGGGCCTGGGCTTGCAGCTGGGGACCAGGAAGTTTGGGGCCTCTTTCTACAGCTTCCTGGGGCGAGGCCAAGCTCTGCTAACTGCTTTCAAATGTGTGTGTGTGTGTGTGTGTGTGTGTGTGTGTAGACAATTCTGTTTTTCTCCCTCCTCCCTCCTAATGGAAACACACCCTGCAAAACTGGGCAGCATCTGGTGGGAGCTGCTCATCCTGTCCGCTCAGGACTTCAGGAGGAAGCTCTGGGCTGGCGGGGAGGGGTCTTGGAGGCTGGGTGGTGTGTATTTCATAAGCCACTCCCCCTCCCCCCGGGCCAGAACGCACTGGGCTTCTTAGCACATCGAGTGGAGGAGGCTCCGGGTCCTTAGAAGTTCAGGAACCGGGTGGTTTTCTTTTTGCTTCCATCTGGGACGATGCAAAAGGCGTATTTAATTAAATTCAAGATCTCCGCCAAGGGTTTTTAAAAAAACAGATTCTTCCTCCACCCCCAGGGCGGCAGGCTTGCTGGAATCTGCCAGGAAGTTAATCTGTAGCAGGAATGAGCACCCCGATTCTTTCTGAGGATGTTCCCGTGTTCCATGGGCCCCATCACTCATCTGTCTCCCTCTGAGGCTCACACGCCTGGTGAAAGGGGTCAGAATGGTGTCCACTCGAATGCGGCTTTCACCTCTCCACAGGCGAGGTATGTACAGACGCTGCTCAGCACTGGGAATCAGTGCTCTAGCCCCCGTCCCAAAGTCCCGGTGAGGAGGCTGGCTTATTAGTGAGCACATCTGTGCAGCTGTCCTCTCTGTTCATCCAGACATCTTCCCATCTCTATCATCTATCAATCTATCAATCTATCTATCTATCTATCTATCTATCTTTCTATCTATCATCTATATATCTATCATCTATCTATTTATTATCTATCTATCTATCTATCTATCTATCTATCTATCTATCTATCTATCTGGCATGTGCCCTTGACAGGAATCAAACCTGGGACCCTTTAGTCCACAGGCCGACCCTCTATTCCCTGAGCCAAACCAGCTAGGGCTATATGATGTTTTAAAATATTTCTGAGTTTTGCCCAGCTGGTGTGGCTCAGTGGTTGAGCGTTGACCTATGGACCAAGAGGTTACGGTTTGATTCCCAGTCAGGGCACATGCCCAGGTTGTGGGCTCCGTCCGCAGTGTGGGACGTGCAGGAGGCAGCCGATCCATGAATGATTCTCTCTCATCATTGATGTTTCTCTCTCTCTCCCTCTCCCTTCCTCTACGAAGTCAATAAAAATATATTTTAAAAAATACTTTTGAGTTTTAATACACACATGAAAAAGTGAATGTATCCAATGCGTTCAATGAGCTTCCAGGAAGCGACGGAGAGACTTGTAAGAAGTTTCTTTTCAGGGTTTGGATTCATAAACTTAGCTAAAGAGAAGTGGTGGCTAAAGTTAGTTATAGGACATGAGCACTAGAGGGCAATACAGGCAAAGGAATAAAGAGCCCGCGCCATCAGTCAGTGGTCCAGGACAGAGGATGCCCTGCAGCTTCTCTGAGATGCAAGGGATTCTGGGAAGCTCCCAGGCCAACAGCAGCCTCCTTGCCGTGCTCAGCAAGCAGGCAGGTGCCTTGCTACGGCCATTCCCTAACTGTGCTGGCCAGTTCTTTCAGGTGCAAGGCAGACAGCCTGTGTGGGTCACCGGAGGAATTCGCAGAGGCAGAGATGGGAAGGAGACAGGAATCTGTCCCAGCAGTCGCACAAACAGGGTCTCCGAGAACGGGAGCGGGTTCAGGCTGCAGCAGCAGCAGTAAGGACCTGGCTATCTTGTTCCTTCCTTCCTTTATTTATTTTTTAAAATATATTTTTATTGATTTCAGAGAGGAAGGGGGAGAGAGAGAAAGAAACATCAATGATGAGAGAGAATCATTGATCAGCTGCTTCCTGCACGCCCCCTGCTGGGGATTGAGCCCACAACCTGGGCATGTGTCCTTGACTGGAATCAAACCTGGGACCCTTCAGTCTACAGGCCGACGCTCTATCCACTGAGCCAAACTGGTCAGGGCTATCTTGTTCCTTTAAAGTGGCATCAGCCACTCCTTAATCTTGTGATGCTCTTGTACCTCTGACTTTTTCATCTGTCTCTGCTTCTTTTTATTTTTTTATAAATATTTGTATTGATTTCAGAGAGGAAGGGAGAGGGAGAGAGAGAAACATCAATGATGAGAGGGAATCATTGATCAGCTGTTTCCTGCACGCCCCCCACTGGGGATGGAGCCTGCAACCTGGGCCTGTGCCCTGACTGGGAATGGAACCGTGACCTCCTGGTTCATAGGTCGACGCTCAACCACTGAGCCACACCAGCCGGGCTCTGCTTCTCTGTTAGTGGCTCTCTGTCTATGGTTGACCTCCAGTGACTGCCTGTCCACTGCGACCGCCTTTTCCAGCCCTCCATCCCCAAGTACCTTACACCAAAGTCTGTTCTGAACCGCTGATTGGTAGTGATCGGGGAGTGACCAAGTCTTCATCCACCATCCATCTGGTTGTAAGTGGCCTTCGTTCCGGCCTGCTGCGGTCAGTGGTGTGTTCAGGGCAGGAAGGCCACACGACAGTAACCACAGCAACTCTAGGGAAGGAACCCCCTTGGCCCCTTTCCTTAGAAGAATGACCAGCACTGGATTATTCTCCAAAATACTTGAGAATACGTTAAAAACACTACCATCCCTTTACCAACCCAGCGAAGCAGTCTCCAGCTACATCGTGTTTAATCATCTTTTTATTATTATTATTAGTTACTGAGTATACCATTCTCTGTTCATTCTGGACTAAAGGACTTTGAGGCTAAAACCTTTGTCTGAGTCTAGATGCGGCCACTTGCAACTGTGTACCCTTGGGTAAGTCACGGAACCCCTCGAGCCTCAGTGTCTACATCTGTACAATGGGGGTGAGCATTACTGTCCTTGGCTAACCCTGTAGCATTACAGTGAGAGCTCTTTGCAGGCTGTAGGCCACTGGGTCAGTGACTCTCAACCCACGCTGGACATCGGAACCACTGTGGGGCGTCACAAGCGTAACGTGTCCAGTTCCCCCGCTGGGAAGGCTGACTTACCAGGCCTGATTTGAAACTTGGGTGGCACGTCTACAATACTGCACACGTGATCCCACTGCACGTCTACAATACTGCACAAGGGATCCCACTGCACGTCTACAATACTGCACAAGTAATTCAATTACACATGCTGAGTTAAGAAACTGGGCACGTCACTAAAGATAGATGGTATTTTTATTATCCAGAATGACCAAAGAGCTGAGGCCATGAGTCCCACCCACACAGTTACCCCCTGGTCAACCTTCTTGGCAGAAACTAGCTTGTATTAGAGTCCTCAATTGTAGCCCTGGCCAGGTAGCTCAGTTGGTTAGGGTGTCATCCTGATATGCCAAGGTTATGGGTTTGGTCTCTGGCAAGGGTGCGTACAAGAATCAACCAATGAATCAATGAATGCCTAAATAAGTGGAACAACAAACCTATCTCTCTCTCTCTCTCTCTCTCTTTCTCTCTCTCTCTCTCTCTCTCTCTCTCTCTCTCTCCCCCCCTTTCTCATCAATAAATTAAAAAAAAAATAAAGTACTCAATTGTGTCAGGGCCCTTGCTCCGGAGCACACAGCCAAAGACAGACTCCCCGCGGCCAATGACCCCGGTCAGGACGAAGCCACGGGCAGGGCATGTCCATGGAGTGGTGTGCACACCTGCGAGCAGACACGTGCATCGCAGGGGGCTGAGGTCCGAGTTCAGGGCGGACCTGGGGAGAGAACACTAGCTCCAGGGAAAGCCCAGCCAGAAGGAAGGTGGGTTCTGGCTCTTCTCGCCTTAGAAAGGAAGCGCTTCACCCGCCCCCAGTCCCCGCCCACATGTCCTTTCTCACGCGCTGGCTCAGAAAAACCCGGTTTCTGCCCGTGGAAACACAGATTAAACAAGAATCAATCCCAATTTGAATGCATTCCAACCTTTTTCATATTATAGTTGTAGAGCTAATTGCTCCATATTGCCACACGCTCCAGGGCAGCGAGGCGTCATTAAAGCGCTGAAAATTCTTCCCACGAAGTGGATTTGTGCCAGAGAGAGGGCCGCCCAGGCCTGCTTCTCAAGTGGGGTGTTTGCAGGTGGAATCCTTTTTTTTTTTTAGGGTTTTTTGAAAAACACTTTGAAATTTGCAAGAGGAAACACCTTCACGAAGCTTGTGTGAGTTCTGAACAAACAGGGATTGCAGGAGTCAGCGCTTGGGAGACTTCATTGATCTGTCCGACTGTCAATCTTCTATCAATTCTTTTAAAAAATTTAATGGACATTCTGTGCTTACCATATGCCAGGTCTTGGAGATCCAATGGTGAGTGAAAGGAGACGCAGTTTCCTTCTTCAGGCAGCTATAGCCTTTTCGGACACGAATTAAATGATCAAATGAATAAATGTGAAATTCCAGCTGTGACAGGTGCGTGGAACCCACCATGGGGGCGTGTGACTGCCGGACGTCAGCGGAGCTTGTTCTGAAAAAGCCTTTGTGTGTGTGCTGGGACCTCAAGATCCCAAGGTGTTCACTCTGCTGAGGGTTCAGCATATGCAAAGGCCCTGGGGTGGAAGGACGGTTGACGATGAGGAGGTCAATGTTTTGCGGAGCTCAGAGAGAGACAGGCAAGGGTGTGAGAAGCGGCTGCGGAGTGAGAAGTCACACGGGGGAACATTTTAGGCCGCAGTTGTGCTGTCGGTCTTTATCTCAAGAGCAATAAGGACCCTCTGATGTGGCAGTTGAAATGATATGATATCCTTTGATTAGCGTGGGATTCGATCGATGGAGGGGGATGTGAGTACCCTGGCCACAATGAGGCAAGACCAGTTAGGACAGCGGTTCTCAACCTGTGGGTCGCGACCCCTTTAGCGGTCGAACGACCCTTTCACAGGGGTCGCCTAAGACCATCCTGCATATCAGATATTTACATGACGATTCATAACAGTAGCAACATTACAGTGATGAAGTAGCAACGAAAATAATTTTATGGTTGGGTCACAACATGAGGAACTGTATTGAAAGGGCCAGAAGGTTGAGAACCACTGAGTTAGGAGGTCATTACTGTCCTTGGGCAGGAGATGGGACCTCAAGGGAGGCTGGTCCAAACAGAAGCCGATTCCCTCCCTGGCACAGGCGGGGCACTTCTCTCAAGGCCGGGCATCTTGGCAGTTAACTCCTTGCCCACAGACACTGAACAGTGTCCCCTCCTGGACCAAGCTTCTTCACAGCATCATTTTTTTGTTGTCTTGTTAATCCTCACCCGAGGATATTTTTTCATTCATTTTTAGGGAGAGTGGAAGAGAGAGGGAAAGACAGAGAGAAACATCGATGTGAGAGAAACACACCGATTGGTTGCCTCCTGCAGGACCCCCGACCAGGGCCCAGGCCGGGCAAGAGCCTGCAACCCAGGTGCGTGCCCTTGACCGGAATCGAACCCGGGACCCTTCCGTCCGCAGGCTGACGCTCTATCCACTGAGCCAAACCAGCTAGGGTACCCACTTTTCCTTTGCAGCATCTTAGGGTGTCCACAGTGAATCTTCACCAGCGGCTGCCTTCTCAAAGAGGCCTGGGAAGAGAATGTGCTTTTAGCGGCTGTCCTTGCCTTTGTGGCTTTAGGATTTGCTGGCGGTTCCCGAAGCCATCCTGGCGGTGTGTGTGTGTGTGTGTGTGTGTGTGTGTGCGCGCCAAAGCATCTGAGTATCAGTGGGAGCCCCCGGGAGGCGCCAGCACAGGCAACATGGTTGTCTTTCCCCAGGCATGCGCGCTGCTCACTTAGGAGAAATCATCTGCTAAGAGACAGTAGAGGGAAAACAAGGAGAAGCATAGGATTGGCTGCATTTTAACCTGCGTTAGTTTCTTTTGTTTGTATCACGGAAGAAAAAAAAATAAAAACTTGACCAAACGATATAATTCACACACCATCAAGTTCACTCTTTTAAAGTGTTCCCTTCAGTGGTTTTTAGTATATTCATAGAGTTGTGCAGCCATCCATTGAAAAAAAAAAAAGTGCCATTTTTTTCCTTTCTTGTTTTCATTGTGTTGGTTTATTTATTTATTTGACAAACTTTCCATTCCAGAAATTTTCAAACTTCTACATGAATTGTAGTCAGTGAAGCTTCCAGGACTCGACACCCAGCTTCAGCAATTATGAAACCGGATGGTCTCCCTCCCCACTGGGCGATGGTGAGCCAATCTCAGATATCGTATCATTTCAACTGCTGGTAGTACAATATGACTCTGTTGTTTAAGAATATAAGAATGTAACTATCAAACAAAAAATATTAATCATTTAAAAAATATATATTGATTTTCAGGGAGGAAGGGAGAGGGAGAGAGAGGCAGAAACATCAATGATGAGAGAGAATCATTGATTAGCTGCCTCCTGCACACTCCCCACTGGGGATCAAGCCTGAAACCTGGGCAGTGCCCTTGACTGGAATTGAACCTGGGACCCTTTAGTCCTCAAGTCGATGAGCCAAACCGGGTAGGGTGCTGCACCACTTTTTCTAACCTTGTACCAGGTTCCTGGCCCCACTGACATGCCCATTGTCATCAGGCGGTCCACAGCTTCCAGGTATGTAAGCTAATAATGAACTAACCCATACTGTAGGATTAGCCATCCAAATCTTGTCCATTCAAGGAAATTAAAAAACAACACACACACAACAATTTAGAGGAGGGTAATAGTTAATCCCGACAACAACACCTGGGACTAACGGCGAATATGCAGGCACCGTAAGACTTGGGAAATATTTTTGTGAAGGGGGCACTCAAATCACATCACAAAGGTGATCTTTGCCTGAGCGCTGCAAAGATAATCGTCTTTCCATAAATTCCTCCATCCGTCCACCCATTATCCATCCATCTGTCCATCCATTTATTCATTGATCAGCCAACACTTATCTCCCATGTAGATAAGCAGACGAAGCCCAGGGAATCTGTTTGAAATGAAATCTCATGGCCATGTGGTCTCTTGCCCTCACACCTGTTTGCAAAGACTCTCCAGCCTAAATATGAATCCGGGTACCTCATGGTGACAGAGAAGTGACATTGGCCCTGATTCCTCCACAGAGCCCAGCCCTGGACGCTGCGATGTTCCCATCACATGTTCAAAACGTAGCTTCCTTCCGTGGCTGCTTAATTATGAGGCCTCAGAAGACCATATTCCTAAATTCAAGGGAAACGCAGCCGCTATGCCCGCGTTCACATCTGCCAGAGTTCAGCCGGTGGCAGCAGGGTTCCATGAGCGTCTCCAAGTCAGAATTTGCTGTGGGTGTTGGGGGAAGAAAGAAAGAAAAAACAACAACAAAACAAACTCTCTTCTCTCCACATTTGCCCTGCGGCCAGGCTGACACTAGAGAAATGGAACACAGTCACACAGGCATAAAATTCTATGACAAAAGAAACGTGTGGAATAGAAAAATGGATTTTTTTGAGCGGGGGGGAACATAACTTCTTCTGACAACACTGTATTTGGGAAAAGGATTCTGGAGTCTGAGGATATTAAGGTCATTAAAAGTAGCAGGTTTTTTTAAAAAATTTTTTTGGAGGGGGAGGGATGGAGGCTCTCAAATGACCTACTCCCCTCCCCCCCATTCTCCTTCAAATCTATGTTAAAGTTAATCACCAATTGAAAGCCAGAAATGATATTGGAAAATCATTTTTTTTTTTTAACAAACGGAAACTATTATAATTTAAAAGGGTGCAAATGAAACCATACGTTCTCAGAGGGAGATCAATGAAAAGCACTTTATTAGAAAATATAAATCACTTTTTAATTTCAGATGCAACACGACTCCTTTTTTCCAGTTTCATTGAAATTGATTGGTACACCTGCAGAGAAAAGCAGCTTTATCATCTCGTTATCAGCCAATTAATATGCAGGCCTAAATGTGAATACTATTCCAGCTAACTAGAAGCAGATGATTTTATTGAAGTCTTAATAGAGCAGGCAAAGCGGCCGGCCGCCCTGCTAAATGAGGTCAGCTGAGGGGAAGAACACACTTGAGAAGTACAAAACTTGGGATGGGCGGAATCTGAAACAATTCCTCTAGCTCTTTGGGCTGCGGAGAAATGGAAACGAAGTGACATGTCTAAAAGCAGGGGGACCTGTTCTATGGAAGAAACATCGGAATCATCAGGTTTTATTTTTTAAATATATTTTTATTGATTTCAGAGAGGGGAAGGGAGGGGGAGAGAGAGATAGAAACATTGGTGATGAGAGAGAATCATGGATCGGCTGCCTCCTGCACGCCCCATACTGGGGATCCAGCCTGCAACCCGGGCCTGTGCCCTGACCGGGAATTGAACTGTGACCTTCTGGTTTATAGGTTGACACTCAACCGTTCGACCACTGAGCCACGCCAGCCGGGCCAGGGTTGTTTGTTGTTGTTGTTGTTTTTTTTAATTGAAAAAGAGAGCTATTTGGGTTTGATTCTGAAGTCTGACACTTCCACAGTTCAAATCTTGACGTCCTCAGCGCTCAGCCTCATATCTGTCTCACTCTCAGGGTAATTAGACAGAACTACTGCAAAACAGGTGATGCCGCTCTACTATCTCCTATGTTTTTCCTTTCTGGGCTCATCCTCTGCCTTGAGATGTCCTCTCAGACACACCCCCCAAACCACGCACCCTCAAGTTCGCCGTACCCTTCCCTTTCCCCTAGCGAACGGCTAAGCAACCTTGGGAGAAAGGAATTCACACAGATACCACTGACTGATAGGCTCCAAGTGTTCTATTGCTAATGATCTATTTATGCTGCAAAAAGCTTTTTTGTTTCTCTTTGGTCCACTGCGAGGGAGAGGACTCCAAAGGCTAAAAGGCCGCCTAGAGGCTGCAGGGAGAGGTCAGGCAGAAGCCAGGCCCCAGGGGGACGCAGAGGGGCCCCTCGAAGGCCTCTGGGCTCCACGGGCTCCTGGTAGTGCTTGAGGGTGAGCCTTTCAGAGACGCTCGCCCGGCCCCACCTGGGCCGCAGCCTGTGGAGGTGAGAGGAGGGAGGTCAGGTGTCCCCCATCTTCCTGACGAGGTTCACCTCCTCACCCGGAAGGGGTTCTCCCGGAATCACCGAGCTGAGGGTCTGTGCGGGCAGAACCAGGGCCTGCAGGTCCACCAGGGCCTGGGTCAGGCTCTTCTCCAGGACCACGCGGCCTCCCTGGCGCCCTGATGTCACCCACTCATCGTGGGCGGCTTCTGCACGTCCTGGGAGAGGGCGCGGCTGACACGCCGGTGTTGCCTCTTCAAGAAACGCTCAGCGTCCTCGAGCTTCTCCTCGGCCAACTCGGGGCAGAAGCAGCCCAGCCTCCAGAGCCACCGCGTCGCTGGACACAGAAGCCCAGAGAGAGGTGGGTGTGGAGGCCGCAGAGCAGGGTGGGCAGGCGGTGGTGGGGCCTCCACCTGGTGGGATGATGCTGCGAATCTGGGAGCTCGTGGTTGCTCGGCAATGAGGAGTTTCGCTCAAAAACGGTGTTGGCTGGTCTCGGAGGCCGAGAATGACCGAGATGGTTCTGAAGGTGGCGACTGGGAAAGACTTGCTGTTCCAGTGGCTTATGCATCATCGGTTGGCTCTTGCATGCGCCCTGGTGGGGGATGGAACCCACAACCTCGGCATATCGGGGCGACGCTCTAACCAACTGAGCTGCCCGGCCAGGGCCCATTTCCCATTTTAGAAGCATGTTAGCCAATGGATTAGGAGTCCAGCATGTTTCCGTTCAGGACTGAATGAGTGTTAGGTTTTATTTTAAAACTAGTGCCCTGGTGCACGGATTTGTGCACATTGAAAGGAAATTAATTAGAAGGTGGCCGACGGGGCGGGACTGGGTGAGACGGGCTGGACACGCCCTGGAGCCAACCTCCCTCGGTCCCTTCCTGGCCGGCCGGACCTGGGGCACCATGGCTTGAAGGGCATTTGTGGAGTGAGCAGGGTCGCTCTGGCAGTGGGGTCCCTCAGCCTGGCCTGTGGGGATTGGGCCGAAACTGGCTCTCTGACATCCCCCGAGGAGTCCCGGATTGCGAGAGGGCAGCTCTAGGGTGAAGCACCCTGGAATCGGGCTCCCTTCTCTCTGGTTCTGGGGTGTGTCACCCGAGAACTGCCCTCTGGTGGTCATTGCGCGTCATAGCTACCAGTCGGATAGTCAGATGGTCACTTAGTCTTTTGTATATTTAGATTAATTTTTAAAAGTTAGTTTAAAGTAATACTTAATCAATTTAGAAAAATTGAAAAACAAAGAACATAAATATGAAAAAACATTACATATATATATATATTCAGATCATTGTGTCATTACCCCACCCAGAGATAACCACTACACATATAGATGAATCTAGGTTTATTGATATGTAATATGTTGATAGGAATAAATAACATAGAGATTTAAAAAATGAAATTATGCCCTACAGCAGTGGTTCTCAACTTGGCTGCACATTAGAATCACCTGGGAATCTTTTTAAAATCCTGATTTCTGGGCCTCATCCTCCAGAAATTCTCTTTCTTTGTTATGGGGTGGGGCCACAACATTAGTAACCACTGTTCTAGATGGACAAATATTAGTTTCTACCTGTGGGCCTGAACCAGCGACGAGGCCCTGTATGGGATGTCACGCTAAAGACCCTGTAAATGCCGTGACGGAGCAATTTGGACGTACCCCCTTTCCTCCTTTCAAAACGTTGCAGGTCCCCTTTGCTCCGTGAAATGCACGGAAGCTGCTTCTGACCACAGAGACGGATGTGCTGTCCCTTTTATCTCCAAAACGGGCCCCCCCATTGGTTCCAGGGAGAGTGATTTCCCCGGACCTGGCTGCCGGCTGTAATTGGCTTATATGTGACCCATCCATTTCCACCTGCTTGTTAGAGCGGGGTGCGGGGTCTCCCCAGGCCTTCCCCGGCAGCTGGACAGGGGCAGTATGTCCCAGCAGGCTGGCTGGCAGATCCTCTGGAGCTGAGTGACCCGCTTCAGGCACCCCACGACCTGCTGTGTGGATAGGGCCCAACGTGGAGACTGCCTGTGCAACCAGGAGGACACGTGGAAACCCTGTATGATAAAAGACTCTGTCTTTCTGTTCCTCTTACCTCCTCCCCCCTTTCCTTTCCTCCCTCTGCCTGCAGTCCAGAGGCAGTGCGAAGCCATTGTATAAACTGGAGCCAAACTGCTTGGTTTTGAGCCTGGCTCTGCCACCTACTAGCTCAGCGGTTCTCAACCTGTGGGTCGAGACCCCTTTGGCGGTCGAACGACCCTTTCACAGGGGTCGCCTAAGACCATCCTGCATATCAGATATTTACATGACGATTCATCACAGTAGCAACATGACAGTTATGAAGTAGCCACGAAAATCACTTTATGGTTGGGTCACAACATGAGGAACTGTATTTAAAGGGCCAGAAGGTGGAGAACCACTGTACTAGCTGCTCAAGCATCTCAGGGTCTCATTGCCTCAGTCTCCTCACCTGGGAAATGGGGCCATCCTGAGAGTGTTGTTGTGAGGACTCCACCAGTTACTATACAGAAAACACTTAGGCCGGCCTGGAAAAAAATATAAGTCGGACAAGTGCAAGTTAATAGATCAATAAATCATCCTCCCCAAATGGTCTTCAGATGCTGTTCACAGAGCCTCAGGCTTCCTCAGAGCTGAGACCCAGTGGGTGGGGTTCTACGCCTGCCTGCTCACTTCAACCCGAGCGATGGCTCGCACGCTGGGTTTATGCATGGCAGATTCTCCTAGGGCTTTATTTAAAGGGATTCCACAGTTAAAAATATTGGAAACCACCGGAGTAGGTGATCTCCAGGGCCTCCGTCAGTTCTGAGGTGCATAGTTTTTGTACTTTTCAGCTAATTCAGCAGTTTTATGAAGGAGTCACTTATTATCCATAATCTGGCTTTCTATGGAACCAGAATCCCCTGCTAATAAAAGTATCTACACAATGTATCTACAGCACACTCATCTTCACTCTCAGCAATGCCGTAGATGACCCGGGGAAGCATAAAATTTTGGTCTGCATCTCTCTTTTTATGTTGTGTTCTTAGACCTAGAATTATTTCATCAGGGAGACGAACATTTAAAACAGTAGAATGCACACATATGGAGAGTGTGTGTCTTCCATCATGCTTAAGTGTTCATGTATATAAATCTCCCCTGAAACATAAAGGATGCAGAAATATTTAAATACTAGAGGCCCGGTGCATGAAATTCATGCACTCAGGGGACGGGGGGAGGTCCCTCAGCCTGGCCTGTGACCCTCTCGCAGTCCAGGAGCCCTTGGGGGATGTCTGACTGATGGCTTAGGCCCGAGTGGGCCTAAGCTGGCAGTTGGATATCCTTCGTGCTGCTGCGAAGCGGGGAGAGGCTCCCACCACCGCCGCTGCACTCACCAGCTGTGAGCCCAGCTCAGGGCTTCTGGCTGAGCAGCGCTCCCGCTGTGGGAGTGCACTGACTACCAGGGGGCAGCTCCTGCGTTGAGCATCTGCCCCCTGGTGGTCAGTGTGCATCATAGTGACCGGTTGTTCCACCGTTTGGTCGATTTGATGTTAGCCTTTTATTATATAGGATGTAATGATAAAATACATGGTGATGGGAGAGAATTTGGAAAATACAGAGCAATATAAGACGAAAATAGAGATGAGAATACCAGTAATTTTGGATTGATCACTGTTAATATTTTCTTCTAATATTTAAAAAACATTGTGTATAATGTATACACCAATATTTTAAAAATAGGGATCATGCAATGTTTTTAGTCTTATGTGTTGACTTTTTTTTCATAAAATATTATTTCATGAGCATTTTTCTCATGTTTTAAATTTAAAAAAACCCACACCTGTGACTTTGCCCTAGCCAGTGTTGCTCAGTGAGTAGAGCATCGGTTTGTAGACTGAAGGGTCCCTGGTTTGATTCTGGTCAAGAGCATACACCTCAGTTGCAAGCTCGATCCCTGGCCTGGTTGGGGGCACATACGGGAGGCAACCAGTCGATGTGTCTCTCTCACATTGGCAATTCTATTTCTATCTCTCCCCCGTCCCTTCCAATCTCTCTAAAAATCAATGAAAATATCCTCAGGTGAGGATTAGCAAAAAATAAAAATAAAATATAATAAAAATAAAAAAAACACATGACTTTAATGACTACATATGACTCTAGTATAATACAGATATGCCATAATTTCTTTACTGGTTTCCCTATTACTGGACATCTTAAATGTTTTTAATTTGTCATAATTATTAGTTAGGTTGTGAGAAACATGTCCATCGGCACATCTTTTCTTACCTCTCTAAATGTTTCTTAGGCTGGATTCAAAGGTGAGAATTTATTGAAACAAAGAATATCAACTTTCTTCCCCCCAGAAGCTCCTGATACACATTTCCAAAGTACCTCCCCAAAAGTTGACACCATTTTACACTTCCATCCAGTGTATAGCATTCACACTTCTGTTAGCATCTTGGTCTCACTAAATCTTAATTAAAATATTATTAATTATTGGGTACAATGTTAACCAGAGTTCTAGTGCCAATGTAATTTATTAGGCTCTCGTACTTTAAAATGTGACAACCTACATAACTTTTAAACTAATGGACTATTCCAGCATCTCCAATAGAAAATTCTCCCCTGGAACATAAAGGCTGCAGAAATAAGAACAGGGCTAAGGCCCGGCCGGTGTGGTCAGTGGCTGAGTGTCGACCTCAGAACCAGAAGGGCGCTGGTTTGATTCCAGGTCAGGGCACATGAGCTTGATCCCCAGTTGGTGAGGGGGCATGCAGGAGGCAGCCGATCAATGATTCTCTCTCATCATTGGTCTCTCTCTCTCTCTCTCTCTCTCTCTCTCTCTCTCTCTCTCCCCACCTCCCCTTCCCCCTCCCTTCATCTCTGAAATCAATAAAAATATATTAAATATATATAAAATAAAACACATACTATGATGAATGGGATAGTGGGCATGTGCCGGTGAACTTGCCTGGTGGCCAGGAGACGTGCTATCAGCGTGCACAGCCCGAGGGGGGACGGCTCCTCCTGTCGCAGGGAGCCAGGTTCCCGAGGTGGCTACTCCCAGTCCTCCGTCCAGCTTTTCTAGATGGCCAGCAACGGATTTGCTGATTAGCACACCGCTCTAACAAATGGATTTTTATTGGCACATCTAGTGACTGTTAATTAGTTTGATGAATGTTCGCCGTGAGCTTCGCAATGAGCTGGGGCTGTGGAGCTTGGGCCGAAACCTGTACTTTCGAGACGTTCCCCTTCCTTGTATGAACCTAGGAAGGCGTGTAGCCGGACGTGTAGGGATGTCCCCCGCACCAGTCCCGCGTCAGCCGAGGGGTGAGGAGGATTTTCTGGTGACATGATTCTAGCCCAGTGATGGCGAACCTTTTGAGCTCGGCGTGTCAGCATTTTGAAAAACCCTAACTTCACTCTGGTGCCGTGTCACAGATAGAAATTTTTTGATATTTGCAACCATAGTAAAACAAAGACTTATATTTTTGATATTTATTTTATATATTTAAATGCCATTGAACAAAGAAAAATCAACCAAAAAAATGAGTTCGCGTGTCACCTCTGACACGAGTGTCATAGGTTCGCCATCCCTGTTTCTAGCCGGTGGTTGCAGAATCCTGCCCGAAGCCAGGCTTTCAGTCAACTTTTCATACAAGGAAATTATGAGCCCCTGGCAGGTCAGAAATCTGGGACTTCATTAAGCCCCACAATTGACGACAGGGACTGCCCAGTGCCCGCTTTGCTAATGAATGTGTATTTAATTAATGTCGGGGACTGTGGCTGTTGGCATCCCAGGTCAATGACACAGCGCTTCTGCTTTTCTCCTGCTGAATCAGGGGTCATGGGGGAGTCAGGGCGGGGTCAGCTTGCTTGAGGCTGGTCTGTCCCTTCCTCCCAAACATCATGGCCGGCCAGCTGTCCAAGATCTGCATCTGATCTGATTTAAGGAAACTCGTCTGAGTTCTGAGAGCAATTCCTGGTTCTTTAAACTTAAACATAGAGCCCGTCTGGTGTGGCTCAGTGGTGGAGTGTTGACCAATGAACCAGGAGGTCAGGGTTCAATTCCCGGTTGGGGCACACATCTGGGTTGCGGGCTCGGTCCCCAGTAGGGGGCGTGCAGGAGGCCGCCAAGCCATGATTCTCTCTCATCATTGATGTTTCTATTTCTCTCTCTTCCTCTCCCTTCCCTTCTGAAGTCAATAATAAAAAAAAAATTAAACTTTAAAGAAAGAAAAGAAAAAGGAGAGAGAAGGGAGACATTTGACTCCTTTTTAGGCTTCTGTGTGTAATTTAAATTTTGGTGGGATGTCATAAGGCAGGACAAACAAAGAGAACTATGCCTGAGCCCAGGAGCCCCTGGTCCCCGCGTGGGGCTGTCACATGACCGCAAGGCCTTGCCGGCTGTGACACTGAGTCCCTCATTTGCGTTTCTGAGTGACCCGAGGGCTTGTCTGATGTATGAACAGGAAAGGCAGCTTTCGGAATGACATACCCATAACCTTGTCCTGTCACCTCCTCCTGAGAAGATGTTAGGAAAAGTTTTCTAACGTGGCTGGTATGAAAGGCCAGATTAGAGGAATAAGCCAGAACAATGTTACACTATTTCTCCTGTTGGCACATTGAAATGCAGTGGCTGACACAGAGCGAGTGCCAATCAACGTTTGTTCAATGAATGAATACAATTTGTTTTTGAGCTTTAATGGGTCAAATCTGTTTTTTGGTCGGAATTTAAAATACCCGTTTTCTTAAAGTCTAGAAAACATACTTGACGATGTATTTCTATACAACTGCTATGACTAATGAATAACCATGGCAATAGATAACAGATATTGAGTGTTTACTGTGTCCAGGCACTCGACTTTCTATACGCTATATAACTCAACCCTGACAGCATCGCAACTCTATTATCACCCTTGAGTTTAGAGGAGGAAACTAAGATTTCAAGAGGTTAAGTATCTTGGCAGTCTGCTCCCATATCTCCTGCTCTTTTCCCTGAAGCCAGATCACCTCTCTCTTTTTTGTATTATTACGCATTATTTGTAGTAAGGTGTATGCATTATACACGTTTATTGTATAACTAGAGGCCCAGTGCACAAAATTCGTGCACTTGGGGGGGGGGGGTCCCTCAGCCTGGCCTGCACCCTCTTGCAGTCTGGGAGCCCTCGGGGGATGTCTGACTGCTGGCTTAGGAGAGCGGGCCTAAGCCATCAGTCGGACATCCTTAGCGCTGCAACAGAGGTGGGAGAGGCTCCTGCCACCTCTGCTGAGCTCGCCAGCTGTGAGCCCAGCTTCTGGCTGAAGTGCGCTCCCCCTGTGGGAGCACATTGACCACCAGGAGGCAGCTCCTGTGTTGAGCGTCTGCCCCCTGGTGGTCAGTGCGCGTCATAGTGACCGATCGTTCTGCTGTTCAGTCTATTTGCATATTAGCCTTTTATTATATAGGATGTTTTCTTAAAAGAAGAATCTATTTCTGAAGTATCTTTCTTTTTGCATCATGGCCACTCAAAATCCCTTGCCATTGTGAGTTTTATCATCAGTGTTCAGATGGAAAAAGCTAGTCTGTGTCTTACCTTTAGTCTCCCTGAAGATTAAATCCATGGATGTCTGATTGTGATAACAAGCATCAGAGCTGCCATGTACGGAGTGAATACTATCTTCCAGACACTTGTGCACATTATTGCCAATCCCCCCAAAGCAACTCGGAAAAATGGTTACGTCATTCTCCCCATTTCTAGATGGAGAAACGGAGGCTCATAGAGGTTATGGAAATGGCTTTGGGTCACGAGCGATACTGGGATTGGAACCCAGGTCTGTGAGAGGCCCCCGTCGCTCCCGTTGTAGAAGATGCTCAGGCCCATTCTTGGTAACGATACAGCGTTGCCGCAGGCTGGCATGTAGCTTTCCTCTGGGAGGTGTCTCTCTCGCAAGGCGTTCTATGGAGCACCCAGTTGAATCCGATGGGTGTCCTGACTGGTTGGAAGCAGGCCACACATTGGCCATGCACCTGCCTGGGCTTTGAACTTGAATTGGCTGCATTTATACTGATGCAGCAAATCCCACCGTTGGGGAAAGGATGGCCAAGCTTAGCCCCAGGTAGGGCTGGGAGACCTTGGCTATGTTCCTCCTGAGTTGGCTAAGGACTCTGACTGAGTAATAAAAAATTAATTTTAGCACTTGAGCTAATTGGGATAAAAAAAAAGTGACACCCAAGCCAGAAATAAGCCTAATGAAGCCCATTAAATAATTTAATGATTACATAATTATGTTCATTTAAAATGCAGGAATTGATTACTCTCTCAAATTGGTTTTACCATCCCTGTACTTTTTTAGAGCACATTTATTTTGCACAAAATGAAGGATTGGTTTCATTTCTGATGGGCACTCTGCCATTAATAATCATGTCTCATTATAATGAGACAATGTTGTGTTTCGAATAAGTTCCTGGGCTCATATATATCCAGATAACAGACAGGCTTGTTCCGTGGAGAGAGTTAAGCTATGGAAAGGGTCTTACTAATTTGAATCATAAAATGAGTAAGTGGAGGATGGATGTGCTCAGTGAACGGGACCGTGGGTGGGAAATCGGGAGCAATCCAGCTCATTGGGGCCTGGATCAACGGGTGTTCAGGGAGCTCCAAGCCAGTGGTCAAATCAAGCATTATGGGATAGCAAGGGCGAAAAGGCTACCCATCGGAGGTACATGGTGAATGCTTTTCTAGCCTCTTTTCCTTTTCCCTTTCCAACAGCTCCTAATTTCTCGTTGGGAAGCCCTATTCCCTTTGAGGGAAGACTCTTTCTCAAGCTCCAGGAGTACAGCATCTGTTACACTGAGCTAATGACTGCATTTCATCCTTCTGGCAACAGTGATTGGTGCAAAGGTGGTGGGCATGTGACCTAAAGCCGTCCAATCAGAAAGAACCTTGGGACCATTTCAGGGGACCTGGGCACAAGATTATTTTTTCCTTTGGCAATCGATGAAGAAGCAGACCGGAAGCTGTTTGGGGCCCATGTAGGGAAGTCAATCTTTTTTTTTTTTAAATATATTTTATTGATTTTTTACAGAGAGGAAGGGAGAGGGATAGAGAGTTAGAAACATCGATGAGAGAGAAACATTGATCAGCTGCCTCCTGCACACCCCCTACTGGGGATGTGCCCACAACTAAGGTACATGCCCCTGACCGGAATCGAACCCGGGACCCTTGAGTCCGCAGGCCAACGCTCTATCCACTGAGCCAAACCGGTCAGGGCGGGAAGTCAATCTTAAGAGGAAGTTGAGCTAAAGAAGGCAGAACCGGGAGGCAGGAGGAAACCAGGTCTTGCTGACATGGCCGAGCAATGTTGCCACGAAGGTCTCATACACGTGTCATTGCACAGGTATGCGAAGAGCCTTGCAGGATAGATTCCCAGGAGTAGAATTTCTGGGCCATTAGGGAAAGGCACGGTAAGATTTGAGATGACATTGCCAAATTGTCCTCTATAGGGGTTGTGCCAATGCATGCTCCCACCATCAAGATGTACCCATTGTCTTATTTAATTCTTAAACCTGTGCGAAAACCATATTATTATGCCCATTTTTCAGGCAAAGAAACAGGGTGCAGTCAGGTGATGTGACAAACACAGTAATGTGTATGTGTGGGGGCAAAGCCCAGGATTTAACCCAACTTCTTACACATACACAGTCACACACACACACACACACACACACACACCATAAACTTACAAAAAAATTGGGTTATACAATTCAAATAATTTTTTTTTTCTGAACCACTTGAGAGTGAGTTGCCAACCTGACTCCACTTCCGCATGGATAGGTGGTCCCTGCACACCTGGGGACGAATCGCACTGATTGACTATGAAACAGCAATAACAAAAACAAGCCCGGTATTGTAAGTTTTCCATACAATTAAATTTTATTTAATATTAAGGCTGGTACTCATGGAGTGTTCATATGCCTTTTCTGCTATAGAATTATGGGTATGTTAGATCTGGTTAATTTTTACACCTTCATGAAAACTGCCAGCAGGTACAAAAGCAGACTAGGGTCATGAACCCCATATACCTAGCACCCAACCTTGTTTTTCAAGCCTCTTATCACTCCCCCAACATCCTGTTGCCTTAGTTTAAAACGAAGCATC
Source organism: Myotis lucifugus (assembly GCF_000147115.1). NCBI lineage: Eukaryota > Metazoa > Chordata > Mammalia > Chiroptera > Vespertilionidae > Myotis > Myotis lucifugus. The sequence continues at coordinate 690,899 of NW_005871508.1, forward strand.
CATTCGTTTTATCCATAAGGGCTTCAGTATGTTTCTGTATAAGAACTTATTTTTTAAAAAAATGACCACAATAGATATTGGTGTTCTAAACACTTACTTATATGGCTTTTTATTTCCAAAGTAAGCAATCAAATATAGTTCTCCTCAAAACATTTTTTTTGGGGGGGGGGGAATATTACTGGCCCATGAAATACCCATGTCTGGGGACCACTCCTGAGCTTTCGGAACCTTCTTTGGGCTTCTATCCACCATACCCCAGGGGCCCCCCAAATTAGCTGCATGGGCTTTCTGAGACCTGAAACTGATGCAACTATAGGGCTCCCATTAAGATAAATAATACACAATTAGGACCACAAAGTCACATGTGAAAGTGAATATATTTTTAGTATGAGAAGAAAAGCTCAAATTGCAAATCAAAAAGCTGGCCCTTACCACAAACACCACAAAATCAGAAAAGGAATATGTTTTTATTAAGAAACTGACTGAACTGTCTCTATCACGTTCCCCACCCCCCGCCCCCTAAATTCTGTGTCTGCATGTTTGATGGCCTCTCCATAGGACAAGGATATTATAATGTCATGTTCGATAGAGAGAACGGAGAGATAATTCCGTGCTCCCCCCAGGATGACTTTGAAATTTGTTGTTTCTTATTGATGGGGGGACGTCGCACACAGACGGACTGACTGCGGTACCGCGTCGGGTTTGCGCCCTTGTCTGATAAACTCCGTGTCTCGAGATTCCATCGGGAAAGGACATTTCTCACTGTGGCTTCTTCCCTCTTGAATATACTGACGGGAGCACGCGTCCATTGTGATTCGGTGTCGGTGGGAAAGGGAACCTCCGCTGACGACTTTTACACGTCCGTCCGACGCTGGGAGAATTTTCTCAAGATGAGCCTCTGGTTCTGTTTAGTTAACACGGCGTTCTCGCTCCGAACAGGCTCTGTAGGACATATTGATGTTCCCATAGGCCAGTGATGGCGAACCTATGACACGCGTGTCAGAGGTGACACGCAAACTCATTTTTTGGGTTGATTTTTCTTTGTTCAATGGCATTTAAATATATAAAATAAATATCAAAAATATAAATCTTTGTTTTACAATGGTTGCACATATCAAAAAATTTCTGTAGAGTATGTAATACTCTTTGTAATACTTTAAGCAATAAAACAAAATTAAAAAAAATTTCTATATGTGACACGGCACCAGAGTTAAGTTAGGGTTTTTCAAAATGCTGACACGCCGAGCTCAAAAGGTTCGCCATCACTGGGCTAGGACCTCTGGCCCTGCATCTCTGGGTCACCGTGCTGGGCGACTCCTGGAAGCCACTCCTCCTCAGGGACAGCTAGCCGTGGACGTGACTGTGATCACATAAATATGCTCCACGAACCCCAGACTAGATCTGTCCCCGAGATAATTTCCTCTTAGCCAGGCCCCCCAAATACCTGTAGCCTCTCTGAAGACCCAGTGTGAAGGCAACACCAATGGAGAAGTCAAGAGTGGAAACAGCAGTCTCAAATGATGGTGGTTAAAATAGCTCACTTTTTCAGATTATGCCAAAACGTAAGATTTTCTGAACACGTTATCGTGGTTTCATTAACGTCCTGGTAAATTTGGCTCCACCCTTAACTGCCTCTATGACCTCCCATCATTGCGCGAGGGCGCAGGTCAGGCAGGGGGACCCCACCAGTGCACAAATCCGTGCACCGGGCCTCTAGTCCCATATAAAACAGCACCTCAAAATTCCAGCACTCTTACCTCTGCACCGTGTTTTATTTTTCTCGGTAATACCACCTCTGACATGGATATACTGACTCGTGTGTTCGTTGTATTGTCTCCCTTTTATTAGAATGTCAGGTCATGAGAGCAGGGCCTCTGTTTTGTTCCCTGCCGTGTCCCAACACCTAGAATAGCGCGGGCCCAGAGTAATTGCTCAATAAATACTTGTTGAGTGAGTGAAGTGTAACTGAAAACCACGGCAGGATTTTAAGCCGGAGGGACATGAGGCTTTCCGGGCTCTGCCAAAAGAAATGAATCTCTCACTTAACTTTCTCCCCGAACATCTTCCCACAATATTCCCTGAATTAAACACCCCTCCGTCTAGATTTCTTTACTCGATTATCCAGGATGGGGGGTAGGTCTGATTCATCCACAGACCCCTTACCACATTTATTTCAGAATCCGTGCTGCCAGAATGACAAGGAATTGACTGTTTCTTTGCACAAGAATTCTTGAACCGGCTATGTTTGGTTTTCTCAACTAACTAGATGATAAGCCGTCTCCGCGTCGGGGGACATTTCCCTGGCCGTGTAGATCCTCTCAGCATCTCTTAGCAACCAGTACATTGTGCTTCTTAAAGAGGGTTCGACCTCTCTGTGTTGCTGTCCGTATAATTTCTGTATTTACTGTCACCCGGTTCTCCATGATAATGGATCCCCCAGCAAAATTCCTGAATCTGTTAGGACGCGCTCAGTCTCAACGAATCCAAACCCAATTAAAAGCAGCTTAACGGCGCAGGGGGCTCATTCTCTCAGCTGGCAAAGGGGCTGGAGGGAGCGTGGCTTCAGGAATGTTGGCTTCTGGGCCTGAGCAGTATCAGTCAGCTCCGCCCTGCCCCGTGCGTCTCCTCGCGGTCCCAGGGTGGCTGCAGAGGTTCCCAGGAACACGGCCTCCCTCGGGACGGGTGGAGGCAGAAGGCATTCCTCCTCCTTGGCTGTCTGTTCACCGAAAGGAAGACCCGTCCCTGGCCCGGGGCAGTGTATCTCCCCTCATTTTTCACTCTCTACTTCCAACGTACGCCCTTGCCTAAACCGGCCTGGTGAGGGACACGGCATTGCTCTGATGAACTCGGGTTCATCAGCTCCGCTCAGAGCCCTCCGGGGTGACAACTGCAAAGCCACAAGGGACAGGAGAGAGAGGCTGCCGATCCTGGCTCTGCAGTGTGACCCCCTGGAAGGCGCAAGAGCACCGTCTCCACTCACAGGACCCCTCGGCTCAGGTCCGGGTTCTGTCTCTCGGGTCAACGTGCCCCAGGCCCAGCCACGAGCAGAACACGCAGTCCCCGGCCCCTGCTGGCGGAGGGTGGCCGGGCTCGCTCCAGCCTCACCCGAGTGCAGCATTTCTAGGCGGTGATTCACATCCTTGCAATCTCCCCACCCCCCCTCACCCCCGAGCCTGAGTAGGGGGCTTAGAATTGAAGCTGTGTTTGAGCCTCACCTTTATGGGAAATGGAAAGGCTAGGAGACATTCCAAGCTGGCCTTCTGGGCGGGGAGGAGTGGATAATTCCATTACTTTCACTCTTAGCTTTCAATATGGCTATGACACAACGGTTTCCAAGCTATGTATAGAGCAGCCCTTCAGAATATGCTAGCAGCAGAACGATGCCAACATAATTCCAGTGCAAGTCTTTGATCGCCTCATTAGAATGCCATTTCCATACCATTATTAGCTGAGATTACAATGACAAATCAATTTTAATTGACATCTTTGGAGATGCCATTTATAATGCTATTATCCGGTGACTTTGCAATGGAAAAGTTACTTAAGCAAGCTTGTTGAAACAGAGCTACAAGGCTCGTATAATGGAAAATGTCGATGGTGAAATTATTCCCAGTCCCTAGGGACAGGTGATTATCATATAACACCGACAGCCATGGAAATGATGCTCCCCCCCCCCCCCCAATAATAAATCATGCTATGGATGGTATCTATTGATCAAAGACTATCTTCCTCTTAGGATGAGTTCACGAAAATCATAGAATCCCCAAGCAGATAGAGGGCTTTCATTTTGCAGACGAACGAGCAGACCTGAAGGGAGGGGACATGGCTTGCCCAGGGCCGTGCCATGAGCCTGGCCTCACCCCCAGCTTTCTGACTCTTGGTCTTTAGATCTTTGATTCCTTGACAAGGCTTCAGTGCCCATGCCTCTCCAGTGACTTTTTGTGTTTTTTTTTTTAAAAAATATATTTTTATTGCCCTGGCCGGCTTGGCTCAGTGGATAGAGCGTCGGCCTGCAGATTGAAGGGTCCCAGGTTCGATTCCGGCCAAGGGCACATGCCTGGGTTGTGGGCTTGATCCCCAGTGGGGGGCGTGCAGGAGGCAGCCAATCAATGATTCTCATTATTGATGTTTCTCTCTCTCTCTCTCCTTCTCCCTTCTTCTCTGAAATCAATAAAGAAATATATTTAAAATATATATATATATATTTTTATTAATTTTTAGAGAGAGAGGAAGGGAGAAGGATATATAGAGAGAAACATCAATGAGAGAGGAAGTCATTGATTGGCTGCTTCCTGCACGGCCCCCACTGGGCCTCAAGCCTGCAACCCGGGCATGTGCCCCGACCAGGAATTGAGCTAGTGACCTCTTGGTTCCTGGGTCGACGCTCAACCACTGAGCCACACCAGCCGGACTCCAGTGCCGTTGAGTACCGAACTCCAGGAGAACAGACAGATGGCAACGTCAGCAGGAGGCTAGAACCGCAGGACAATTTCCAGATCACGGTGGTCTTGCGAGATACTCATCTTGGACTAGTGGCCGCCAGTAGAATTTGCAATACTAGTATACGTTGATCCCTAGATTCTCAGTGTTGGGAAATTGGCCACGTAGAAGGTGGGTCTTTATTTTGCTCCCATGATTTCCTGAGAGAGAAATCTGAACTCTTCCAGCTTGGAGTCGATATAGACAGAGAGGGAAAATGGCCACCCTGCACCAAGGCATTGATTGCTGCATTCGGGCAATGAAAGACTTGGTAAATGAAGTTCATTTAGACTAGTCGTTCGGGTGAAAGTGTTTAATTCAACCTGGGGAACCCCTACCTAAAACTAGCTTCTTAGTACAATATCTTTCATTCCCAGATATTGTGTTGCTCCTTCTCTATCTTAATTTGTCCCAAACACAGCCAGCCTCCTCTCTCTTGAAAAAGCTTCCTCTGTTGCCCAGCCGGCCTGGCTCAGTGGTTGAGCATTGACCTAAAGCCAGGAGGTCACGGTTCGATTCCCGGTCAGGGCACAGGCCCGGGTTGCGGGCTCGATCTCCAGTGTGGGGCGTGCAGGAGGCAGCCGATCCATGCTTCTCTCTCATCACGGATGTTTCTCTCTCTCCTCTCCCTCCTCTCTGAATCATACAAAATATTAAAAAACAGAAGGAAAGGGGA
>NW_005871508.1:696352-755459 GCF_000147115.1 Myotis lucifugus
GCGTTAGCCGGTCTCAGTAAAATCCCAATGGCCCAGGAATGTCAGAATTCTGAGTTCTCATCCTACCGCCACTGATCGCAGGCTCTTAATCCCCCCCCCCCCCCCCCCGAAACCCCCACGCCTCTACTTTCCTCCGGCCACATGTCAGCGGGCTCCCTGGGAAATTTTAAGGAATGACCAATAAAAAGGATTAGGGACCAGAATCACCCTCCAAATTGTTAATAAAAGTGGCATTTTGTACTCCATTATTTGCACCTCAGCCCTTTATATTCTCTCTTGGGCATCCCCTACCCTCTGTCTTTCTCATTCTTGGACTTCCCTCCCCACTTCCCCCCTGGAGAAGCAAACACAGGACATATCTGGTTCAGCATCTTTTTAAAAAAATTTTTACTTATTATTTTTTAAAATTGATCTCAGAGAGGAAGGGAGAGGGAGAGAGATAGAAAGACACGTCAATGATGAGAGAGAATCATGAATCGGCTGCCTCCTGCACACCCCACACTGGGGATAGAGCCTGCAACTTGGGCGTGTGCCCTTGACCGGGAATCGAACCGGGGACCCTTCGGTCCGCAGGCTGGCGCTCTGTTCACTGAGCCAGACGGGTTAGGGCTGTGGTTCAGTATCTCGCAGTGAAATGACAATCTGGAGGAAGGCGGGTTGCCATGCTGTGACATTTCAAACAGTTGCTGTCCCAGGGAGGGAAGAAATTCACCTAAGGGATGGCCCCAGCCCAGCTAACGAAGAAGCAAAGGAGAACATCCCTTCTCAGCTCTGGTCTGTGTGAACGTGTAAACATGGGAAGGCTTGGGTGTCGCTGCCTGCGTTAGGCTGGTTAGTGCTGAACAAAGGTTGTGTGGAGATCTGAATGCTGGGAAAAAGAAGAAAATTGCCAGGGTGTTGGGAATTAAAGTAACTCCACGAGAGAATAAATAACGAACCCAGCATTGATTGAAATAGATGATGTACTTTGCTTCTAGAAATGTTGTCTGAATCACTGATATTGTACTTGGTCGGGGGCGACGGTTTCAAATGCATTCGATTATACATTTTAATGTTTCTCCCCAAACAGTCTTTCAAATCGGTATAAATTGCTGCTATGTAGCAGGCTTGTCTTGAGCTTCAGCTGCCATGACAACAGGATACAGAGACATGCATTTTCATAACAATTGCTGCAGTGTTTAGCATCACTGTGGCTTTGTGTCAGGGAATGGCTGGCTTTGGGAAGAAAACATCATTGTTTTCTTTAACGTGAAAGCTTCCCTTGTAATAACTGAAAAAAAAATAGGTAGGAAAATTGTTTCGGGGAAAAGTAGGTAGATGGAAGTAAACCCTCCCTTTGAGTGCTGGGTGTGTGTGTGGAGAGGGGAAAGGCATGGGGGGGGGGGGCGTAGAGAGAGAGAGAGAGAGAGAGAGAGAGAGAGAGAGATCCCTGCTTGGAAAGAAGGTTTGTACCAGTGGGTGCCTGGTGTAAAGCTAACTAGGCAGTAATTGGGTAATCAGATCAGCAAATTGAGTCAAATGATGGGATTCTAAGTGATATAATCAGTTTTCACAAACTAGGAGAAATATATATATATGCACTCCCAGCCCTTGCCTACCTGTTTTAACCCAAATCTTCTAAAATAGCCCAGAGAGAGCAAATCTGAGGGCTTTTGGAAAAATAAGACACTTGGAGGAGGGCCTTATACATGAAAATATTCCAGGCAAACATGTAAAAAGGCAGTTCTAGTTCCCTGAGATCCACGACCCCTCCTAGCTGGTGGCACCCCAGTGGAAGGGAGGCTGTGTAGCCTGGTGGTTAGGGAGTAAGTTTAGCCCCCATGGGAGGTGATCCCCTTGGGTGCCTCCTGCTATCCCTTGCTCAGCTGTGACATTCAAGGGACAAGTGGGGCGACCCAGGCCGGAGAAGGGCACGGTGCCAGGAGCTCAGACCCCCTCGGTGGTGAGGGTCTGTGTCCTGCCCCAGGTGGGCCGCTGAGGCCAGCACAGGTACACTTGGAGCGGGAGGGTAATCCAGACCCTAGAACAGTGGAGGAGGGAGATGGTGGGTATCAGTGTTCAAACCCTGACTCCTCCCGTCGTAGCTGGGAGACTGACTGGGCCAGTTACTTTCATGTTCTGTTCAGTTGCCTCCTGTGAGACATGGACAAATACAACCATCTTTAAGGAGCTGTGGGAATTAGAGACTACATACAGCCCCTACAGTGCCTGGTAAGGAATTAGCTGTCAATCAATGCCAATTTAAAAAATTTATTTATTTGAGCAACTGACTTCCATTTTGATATGTTCAGCCTGTCTTTTCAGGGAAGAAAGCAGTTTGATTAATGCTTGTTCACTAAGATTTTAGGGATTTAATGTGTCTGTTCTTCCCAGGGAAATTGCATTTTAAAAAAAAAGGAGAAGTTGTACCCAGCTGACATGGCTCAGTGGATGAGCATCGACCTATGAACCAGGAGGTCACGGTTCCATTCCTGGTCAGGGCACATGCCCGGGTTGTGGGCTCGATCCCCAGTTGGGGGCTTGCACGAGGCAGCTGATCAATGATTCTCTCTCATCATTGATGTTTCTCTCTCTCTCCCTCGCCCTTCCTCTCTGAAATCAATAAAAATATATTTAAAAAAATAAAAAAAAGGAGGAGCTGTGATGCCTATCTGGATGGGAGCCACTTGGGGCGACAGGGGCCCCTAGAATAAATCCTGTAAAGGAAAATGTTCTTTGTGTCTGGGTAAGGTTGACTCCCCCAGCTTTCTTTCTTTTTTTTTTAAAAGAAACAATTTTTTAATATGTGCTTTGACCGGGAATGGAACCAGTGACCTCTTGGTTCCTGGGTTGACGCTCAACCACTGAGCCACACAGGCCGGGCTGACTCTCCCAGTTCTCAGTGAAGAGGAAAGATAGAACTTTCCACTTAAGGCAGCCTGCCCCCCTCCCCACTATCCACGTGGAGAAGAGTTTGCCTACATCTTGCTTTTTTCAAGTGGGACAACTGAAATGTCTTCTAGCTGTTTGTTCCAGAAGTTCAATATATATTCTCGGCGATATCAAATATTTGATATTTTAGGAAATCAGCCTTGTTAAATTAAAGTGGATACGATGGCATTTCAAGGCCACCTTGGTATGATCAAACATGATGCTGACATTTACAATCCATTTCCATCGCCTCTCACATGTCTCCTTGTCAGTTAAGTCTGGACTCTCCAAACGGAGGCAGTTTCAAATCTAATGGTGCAATTATACATCTTGCACCTGCATCACTAACTGCTCCCTGATTTGCATGCAAGTTACAACTTCTTCATATGTTTCCCCCGCCCCCTTTGTTGAACACATTTTTCAAACTTAGAATGGCTTTATTATGATGTTACCCACCCAGATATAAACAAGTGTCAACAGGAAATGTTTCGCATGCTCCTGAAGTTTTGTGACTTTGGTTCATATAAAAACCAATATAAATGTGCACATTCGTGGAAAAGAAAGCTACAGATTAAAAGACATGTCGTTAGCAACATTAATTTGAGGTGATAGGAAACATCGTCTTGCAGACACCACATCGTCACACGTAGAATGAATTCGGGCCACGCTGCTGGGGTCGGGATCTTTTTCAGGGTGGGATTCTTTCATTCTCGTGGGCTGAGTGATGACTCAGTTCTCACGTAGCGTGTCTCCATCCTAACTACTGTGGAACTTTCTCCCTGTAGTTTGCCATGTTGCCATTTGCCTTCATGCTGAAAGCATCTTTTTTAAAAAAAAATATCTTTAGCTGAGGATATGTTTGTTTTTCTAAAAATATTTAAAAATTGATTTTATAATAGATACAGAGGCAGAGCTGCCTCACACAGATTGTCAAACTGCAGCGGGAAGGCCGGGGAGGGTTGGGGGGCAGGAGGGAAGCGGGTAAGAGATCAACAGAAGGACTTGTATGCATGCATATGAGCATAACCAATGGACATAAGACACTGGGGGGTAGGGGAAGCCGGGGTATTGTCAAGGGCGGGGAAAAAAAAGGACACATATGTAATACCCTTTGTAATGCTTTAAGCAATTAAAAAAAATTGATTTTAGCCCTAGCCGGTTTGGCTCAGTGGATTGAGCGTCAGCCTGTGGACTGAAGGGTCCCGGATTCGATTCCAGTTAAGGGCACATGCCCAGGTTGTGGGCTCGATCCCCAGTGGGGTGTGTGCAAGAGGCAGCCGATCAATGATTCTTTCTCATTGATGTTTCTATCTCTCCTTCTCCCTTCCTCTCTGAAATCAATAAAAATATATTAAAAAAAGAAAAGATCTGAAAATTTCAAAGATTAAAAAAGAAAAGAAAATTGATTTTAGAGAGAGAAAGGGAGATAGAGAGAGATGTGAGAGAGAAACATTGGTTGCCTCCCAAATGCGCCCTGACCAGGGATCGAACCCACAACCTGGGTATGGCCCTGACTTGGAATCGAACCCACCACCTTGCTTGTAATCAGACATCGCTCCAACCAAATGAGCCACACGGACCAGAGCACATATTTTAAGGATGAAGTCTATCTCTAGTCTTCCTTTGAGAGATCACTATTAGCATAGTGCCCAAATGTCAACTTAGGACCAAAAATTTCATCTAAATTTTCAAGCGTATTGACCTAATGTTTATAGCAGAATCTTATGAATGTTTAGGTATTGCCTTCTCTGTATTTATGTCTCTCTTTTTATTTCTAATATCACTTTTTGAAGGTGTTGGATGCTTAGCTCATTAAATTATAGATTTATTTTTTAATTAAAAAAGTAAATTATAGGTTTTATATAACCATACTTTAAAAAAATAAATTTTTTGTTGATTTCATATAAAGGGAGAGGGAGAGGGAGAGAGAATTTTAAACATTAATGATGAGAGAGAATCATTGATTGGCTGCCTCCTGATCGAGCCTGCAACCTGGGCAAGTGCCCTGACCAGGAATCCAACTGTGACCTCCTGGTTCATAGGTCAACACTCAACCACTGAGCCACACTGGCTGGGCTCATATAATCACACTTTAATCACACTCCCCCAGGCCTGGTTGGTAGTGGTTTTAATTGTTACTGAGTTTTAAGTGTTTTCCAATTTCCATTGTAATTTTTTACTTGAGACCCTTAAATTCATTATATTTATTAATTAAACATTTCCAAACATACAAGGTTTCTATAGATTTTTTTGTTGTTATTGAATTTTAATTGTATTGTGTTGTCTCCAGAGACTGTGCTCTGTATAATATCATTCTGTTTCAATATCCATAACACATGTAATTATTTCCTGTAATCCCCCTCTGGCATGTAATCCCCACGAAGAAAGGAATGTATTTTGTTTAGTTCACTATCATGTTCCCAGCATCTAAAATGGTCTTTGGCACAGACCAATAACTCAACACTCGTTGAATAAAACAATGATTGATGCAGTTAGTAATGTTCGGTGACCGGAGTCTATTTTTCTAGGTGGTCTCTTTTGGCCGTTTAGAAGGAGATACAAATTCCCATAGGCTGCCATCCACACCCACAGATTGACTCACATATGTGCCTGCCCACCCCCCCCAAAAAAAGATCAAAAGCTCCTGAGCATCAAAGTTCTGGGGCCCTCATATACAGCACGGTGACTATCTATATATATAAAAGGCTAAGTGTCCACCTGTCCGACTGTTAGCTATGACGCACACTGACCACCAGGGGGCAGATGCTCAATGCAGGAACTGCCATGACATGATGCGCACTGGCCATCTATATATATAAAAGCCCAGTGACCGGAACAGCGGAACGACCAGTGGCTACAACACACATTGCGGCAGCCAACCGGCCTGATCAGGCCCCAATCGTGGGCCCCTCCCCTCAGCCAGCTTGGCCCAATGGGCCCCCATAGGGGCGGGCTGGCCGGACCCACCTGTGCATGAATTTGTGCACCGGGCCTCTAGTAGTTAATGATACTGTATCATATACTTGGGATTTGCTAAGACAGTAGATTCCAAGTGTTTTGACCACACACCAATAAATGATAACTATGGGAGGTCATCATTTCACAACGTATACATATGTCAAAACATCGCATTAGATAATTTAAATGTGTACAATTTTTATTTGTTGAAAAGAGTAGACCTTAGGGGACTATGGCCATCTCAGAATTAATTTGATTCTTATCTGCCCACGCTCAGCACCAGGTGTTGGTGTGACCTCCGCTGCCCGCAGAAGAAAGAGGTTGACCAGAGCAGAACTGGCAATCCCCATAAAATGGTTTTGTCTCCCATAGTTAATGTCCCCGACAAAACCATCTTAATGCATTCTGTCAGGCAGTTACAGAGCACAGACAGCTGGCCATTACTCAGCGTGGTGTATCAAACAGATATTTTTGAAAATATACAAGCTCTGAGGATTTTTATTCTTCAGACAACTTTGGCTTTGAAAACTCTGTATATCTTGAAAGCGGTTTCATAATGTCAGTAGTTTCCTGTGATTGATAGTCACAGCACACAGAGCTCACAGAGACATTAAAAATGTGGCATAGGGAAAGGGAAAAAAAAACCACTTTACAATATTGGATTCTGTAGCAGTAAGTAATCTGCTCTTGGCTTTCCTCCCTTTACTGAGGGTCCCCCCCCTTCTCTGCTGAAAGGTCTGTGTTTTATTACATTCCAGTTTTGGACATACTAATAAAAAATATATTTTTTTCTACGCTTGCCAGAATCCTATTTCTCAACATAGACAGGATTATTGGATAAGTGCTGTAATTCTGTTTCTCTTTGGAATGCTGAAACCTCAAATTAAAAAAAAGAAAAAAAAAGCCACACACACAAAATTGCCAATAAGTAGGGGTACCAGATAGAACGCTGACATGGGCACGTCTCTCCTGGGGGCAGTGGGGTGCCTGAGTGTTGTAGTCTCGCTCACAAAGGGGGGAGGTACTTCCGTTGTTGAGCGTGGTTACTGAATATAAAAAATTACAATGGAAATTGGAAAACATTTAAAACTCAGCAACAATTAAAAACACTACCAAACAGGCCGGGGGAGGGATACGGAGAAGCAATGAGATGGTACGTGGGTCATTTTGGGAAACCCAGAGAGGTTGTTCTTTCTGGGTGTGTAAATAAGTGACTATTTTCCCTCATTAGAGTATCCTGTGAGTAAGGGACGGCAGGATAGCTGCTGTAAGCAATGACCTGGGAATGTAACGGTTCATCACAGAAGCGTATGTCTTGCTCAGTAACTGTCTGGGATGGGTGTTCATGTTGCCAGGGTGGCTCTCTTGAACGGATTCACTCAGCAACCCAGGCTCCTTCCATCTTGTGGCTCTAGAGCAGGGGTTAGCAATTCCTTGTTGTTGTTTGGGTAAAGAGCCAGATAGTAAATATTTCAGGCATTGCGTGCTCTACGGTCCCTGTCCCAATTGCTCAACACTACTGTAGTACCATGCGAGCAGCCACAGACATACATACAGGAATGGGCGTGGCTGTGTCCCAATAAAACAGTGGTTCTCAACCTTCCTATTGCCGCGACCCTTTAATACAGTTCCTCATGTTGTGGTGACCCCCAATTTCATTGTTACAAATGGAACATAATTAAAGCATAGTGATGAATCACAAGAACAATATGTAATTATATATGTGTTTTCCGATGGTCTTAGGCGACCCCTGTGAAAGGGTCATTCGACCCCCAGAGGGGTTGCGACCCACAGGTTGAGAAACACTGCAATAAACATTGTTTACAAAAAGAAGTGGCAGGGTGGACCTGGCCCCAAAGCCTGGTCATCCTCTCCTGCTCCAGCAGAGAAAGGACAGGAACACGGAGAAACAAGTGGGGAAGGCCTGGAAGTAAACACATCATTTCCCCTCAGGTTCCCTTGGCTAGAAATCAGGTTTATGGTAACACCCAAGTGCCAAGGAATTTGGGAAACATGGGCTAGCTGTGTGCCAGGAGGAGGAGGAAACACATCGGTGAAGGGGTGGCGATCTTTACCGCATCCAGTAAGATAGAAAGTCTGACATTGGAATTCAAGGTCCACCCTCAACTATCCTACCACGTTCTCATGCATAGGGCTCCGAAAGCACGGGTTTGTCGTCAGACATCCGTGGGTTTGAATCCTAGCGAAGCTGCTTTCTTGCTATGTACCCTCGGGGCGTTTCTTTAGCCAATCTGTGTCTCAGTCCTCACCCGGAAAATGAGAGCAGTTATGACTCATCGGGTCCTTCTGAATGTCAAAAAAAATGGTGACTGTCACTTCATAAATGTTCAATACATAGTCACTATTATCCTTATTGTTTCCACAAGGACTTACCCTACTTCCTGGTAGAGTAGAATTTAGCGCTTTGCTGCTGGGCTGAAATCCCTGATCCACGGCTTCCTAGCTGTGTAATCTTGGAGAAATGAGTTAACCTCTCTGTGCCTCCATTTCTTCACTTACAAAATTATGACAATAAGAGTATCTACCTAGGGTTGCTATGATGACGAAATGATCGAACATATATGCAATCATAGGTGCCTAGACTTACTGCTCAATAGGGCATCTCTCATTATTATTTTGATACACTGATCCCTGGTATCCAAAGGGGCTGCTAATAATACAAATCATTACCCGGTGATACCCATTCATTAATTCATTTAGCATATATTGAACACCTAAGGGCCAAATTCTGTGCCAGGCTCTGAGGATATAGATCAGGGGTCCTCAAACTTTTTAAACAGGGGGCCAGTTCACTGTCCCTCAGACCGTTGGAGGGCCGGACTATAGTTTAAAAACAAACTATGAACAAATTACTATGCCCACTGCGGCGGCAAAAACACCCGGCGGGCCGGATAAATGTTTTCGGCGGGCCGCGTGTGGCCCGCGGGCCATAGTTTGAGGACCCCTGATATAGATGGTGAATAAGCCTGACACGATTCCCTTCTTCATTGAGCTTACAATGAGTTCACTAATAGATATTTCGCTATGGAGCAGTCCCCGCAGTGAGCCCTTTTAACACATTATCTACTTTTATCCTTTGCGATAACTCTATGAAATTAGATAGTATTATCTTTATTTTACAGACAAGGTAAGAGGCTTGGAGAACAAGTAATTCAAGCAAGGTCACAAAGCTGGTGAATGGGAGAGATGGTATTTGAAATGTTATCCCTCCCACTCAAAAGCCAGTGGTCTAACAGTCATGCTGGGCTGTCAGATCTGGCCACGTACAGCGATTTGCCTGGCAAAGTGTATGCTGTTTAATGAGAATGCGGGTTGGAGGAGGGGGTGGGGGGGGCACGAAGGGGGTTGTGATGGTGAGGCTAGCCTCTTGGCTTCTTTGGGAATTCAGTTTCATCTCTGGACCATTTAGGACAGCAAATGCCTTCTCTCCTCGGATGACTTCAAACATCCCTCAGGATGAGAAACGTAATCTTATCAAGCAGGCTTGGCTCCCGTCTGTAGGAGAGCTGGACTTTTCAATTTCACCACTGGCTTAAAGAAATGTGGGGGGAAAAATAACACAAAGAAATCTACTGTCTCTACCCTTCTTTAAAATGATGAATGCCGTTTTAAGGCAAATCCATCATTGGTCACTTGAGGGAGGAAATGTCAAGAAAAGTTATGGTTTGTTAGCTTTTACTTCTTGACATTATACAAGAAAGTAATTGAAGAACAACCAGTGCCATGTTGCTTTACCTCATCTATTGATATAGCGGTCTGACAAGAGGAATATATATGCGACTGAGGATTTGGGGAAAAAAAGTGACACGGGCCCTGCGATTCATTCCATTGTCTTCTCAGTGCTGATCAAATGTGTTTTCCCGCAAGAAAACTCATGGCGGCGGAACTGGTGCTCTTTCGTGTAGATTCCTGGTTCCGCAACGATTGAACTCATTTTTCCCTTATCCCCATTAACCTCTTATCTCAAGTTCTTAGAGCTTTAACAGGGATGTATAATAAACATACACAAATCCAACTCAGTACAACACATATTTGTTTAGCACTCACTGCGCCTGAGATATTAATACCAAACACAGATGCCCTTACTTCACAATCGGTGATGACTCAAACACAGCCCGGGCTAAATGTTACCATTATACCATCTGTGGAAAGAAAAAGTCTGCTAAGCAAGTCAGCAAGGTAAATCTTACTCTATAGGATATCAAGCTCCTGAAAACCCGTAGGTAAATCAGAACTTAAATGCACAAGGAGAGCTTGCTGTTCAGATAATTTTGTAATAACGTTTCTGGATCATATAAAATCACTGCCAAATAAGGATCTTCAAGTTAGATGTTTAAAAGGTAAAGGACCACTTATTTATTGAGGGACTAGAGGCCCAGTGCACGAATTCGTGCACAGGTGGGGTCCGGCTGGCCCGCCTCCTGGTCAAACTGCTGGTCAAACTCCGGTCGAGGGGACAATTTGCATATTAGCCTTTTATTATGTAGGATATTATGGGACGGCGACTATGAAAAACCTCAAGGCTTGTTTCTATGACAGCCACGATCTCTGGGTTGGGTAGTCTGGTTGTCAAGCAACTTAAATAGAGGAGACGTATTACATTATTATTATTATTTTCCTCCTGAAAGGTGTCAGCCACAAAACAAAGGCAGAGAGCTGCTTAGCCCGTGGTAAAGATCTCTTCTGTTCCTCGCGGGGATTGCTGGGGAAAAGAGGAGATACTAAAGCTATCTTTAATAGCAAGAGGCCGGGGGAGCTTCCCGTGTGTCTTCCTCTTTTGATTTTGCTGAAATTGCCTTAGAAAGCCGGCTGGGATCTGAAGTGAGTTAGCCAGGGGAATGGCATTAAGAATCATGAGACAGTATCTCCCATGGAAAGAATATAGTCAGATGATGTTACTTTGCATTCGGTGACTCGGTTTTTTATGGTCCCTTCACGGAGACCGGTCTCCTTGCAGATGTTCCTGTCCGTATCTAAATGGGCTGATGGATCTGACTCCAGGGAGCTTGAATGAGGACCATCGTTTATCTGTCAGGACTGTGGAGGGAGGAATTTGGCTTTGCCCAAAGAGCGGTCTGGCTCTGCCCTCCACTTCTGGGAGGTAACGTTTGTCAGACACGATCGGAGTGTTTTCATTTAGGGGGAACCTGGCCACGCCAGGAAGGCCAACCGTGTGATTTATGGTGGGGGTTTGAGTCACATGCTGTCCTCTGACTAGGAGACTGAGTTGAACAACTCGGGCAAGTATGCTTATGTAAAAACTTGGGGAAATCTAAGCGTGGGTGAGCTCCCCTGGTTGGCAATATTTGGGCCTATTGTCCCACGTGAATACTGGGAGGGTTATGCACCCGGATCCCATGGGAGACTTGTAACCCTCTCCGACTCTGCCCTCATCATCTCTTTGGGCTGATTTTTATCCTTTCCTTGTCACAAATCATAACTCTGAGTAGAATAGAGTTCAGTGTGTTCTGTCAGTTCTCCTAGGGTGGTTTTGGGAACCCTTCCAAACTTGTAATTGGTGTCATAAGTGAAGGGAGTCTTGGGGACTATTCCCTCTTCTTTTAAAAAATATATTTTTATTGATTTCAGAGAGGAAGGGGGAGGGAGGGAGAGATAGAAACACCAATGATGAGAGAGAATCATTGATGGGCTGCCTCCTGCACACCCCATACCAGGAATCGAGCCTGCAACCCGGATAGGAATCGAACTATGACCTCCTGGTTCATAGGTCAACGATAAACTACCGAGCAACACCGGCCTGGCTGCTCCCTCTTTTATTGCCATTTGGTTAACTATGGTTAAGTGCCAACCAAGGTGTCTATTGACATGCAAATGTGTCAAGTTCCACGTAGCCATGGTATCAGGCCTCAAAACTCCTCCCCAAGCAAGAAAATTCACTTGGAGGGACTTGTAAAATAGTCTAAACTTGGCGAGTTGAGGAAAACAGCATAAATGGACCTCTCTTCACGCCACCATTTGGAATTGGAACAATCTTAATGATTCTGAATGATTTCAGAAGTTGCAAATGTAAATACCTTCAGGGCCCAGGCAGGTAACCTAACTAAGTGAAGCCCTAGGTGAGAGCTATGGTGAACTGAGGAACATATACCTAATCTAAGGGCATTCCGACTTAACAAGAAGTTTCAAACACTAGAAGGACCACAAAGAAAGTGGCAGCAGGAGCTTGACTGGGGCCACCAGTTTGCCTCCTCTCTGTAACCTGGGCGGGAGGCTCCAGTTGCAAATCAGTCATTTGTTGGAAATGAACAAAACTATTCAAATGTTCTACTTCCAGCTCTGTTTCAGTTTTTTGGTTTTTTTTTTTGCTGGACTTGATCCAGTCAAACAAGTTTATTTCAAACTTATTGGCATAAAGCTGTTTATAACATCCTCATATGATATTTTGGTCCATTTACATTTAATCTAATTACTGATATATCTGAGTTTAAATCTGCAATCTTACTACATTTCTTCTATTTGTTTGGCACGTTCTGTGTTTATTTTTTATCTCCTTTCTTGTATTCTTTTATATTGATAAAATAGTTTTTAAAAAATACATTTTTATTGATTTTTTTATAGAGAGAGGGATATAGAGATAGAAACATCAATGAGAGGAACATCATTGATTGGCTGCCTCCTCCACACCTTCTACCGGGGATGGAGCCTGCAATCTGGGTTATGTGCCCTGAACTGAAATCGAACTGGTGACCTTTTGATACATGGGAGGATGCCTAACCAACTGAGCCGCACTGGCCAAGGCTATTAATATTTTTTATCACTCTCTCTTTTATTACTGTACTAGAGGCCCAGTGCACGAAATCCGTGCACGGGTGAGGTCCCTAGGCCTGGACAGCGATCAGGGCCAATTGGGGCCAGGCCGATCAGGGCCAGGCCAGAGAGGAGGCGATGTTCGCCAGGTCGGGTGTGGAAGGCACGGACGCCGGGCACCGACACTGCCATTGTCGGCGTTCTGCCACCATGAAGTTCCCCGCCTCCCCCCCTCCTCCTTCCCTCACCGCTGTGCTGCCACCGTGGTGGGCAGGTGGCGGGCTGATTGGGGCCTGCCAGCCCAGGGGAGGGACACGGTATGGGAGGTTGGCTGCCAGGCCCCGAGGTGGGGCTGGCCCTCGGCCACCCTGGGAAAGGGGCTGCGTCCGCCACCACCCACCCCCGGTTCCCCGTCTCAGCCCAGGGCCTGACCCCAATCGGGTGATTAGGGCCTACCGGCCAGGGGCAGGGACCATGGGAAGTTGGCCCGCCAGGGGAGGTTGGCTGTGGGAGTGCACTGACCATGAGGGGGCAGTTCCTGCATTGAGTGTCTGCCCTCTGGTGGTCAGTGCACATCATAGCGACTGGTCGTTCCGGTCATTCTGGTCACTTAGGCTTTTATATATATATAGTTATCCAATGTCTAACACAATGTCTGGTAATTGAAGTCACTCAGTAAGTATATATTGAATAGATGAGAGCTATTTCTCAAAGCCCCGCTGACAAAGGTTGGCCTTCCAGAGGCTTGGAAGAAAAGACAATTGTCTTCTTTGGTGTTTCACTGAGCGGCAGTTCAGGGTGAGTCCAGGAAGGTGTGTGTGTGTGTGTGTGTGTGTGTGTGTGTTGGATGTGGGGGAGGGCAGGTAGAGAGATAATTTCAAGGAGGCAGGAGACCTAAGTTCTAGTACTGGCTTTGTCATAGCTCTGTGGCTTTGGACAAGTCATTTATCTTCTTTTGGTTAAGTCTTCACTTACCGAATAAAGGGACTGGATTAGGACATGGCTAGCATTTTCTGTAGTTCAAGGGAAGATGTGAAGCAGCAACAGGGGGAGAAGTGAAGGGCAGATGTGCTTTATGGTGGGGTGAGATTTGGAAATTGATTTCCAGGAGTTTGGACTTTCTGAAGAGATGCTAATGACTGGAACAGACATATAAACCCAGCCGTAATGGAAGGAGGGCCTGCCAGTTCATGCTCTCTGAAAAAGGAATTGAAAAGGTTCCTTTCACCAGCAGGCAGACGTATTTCTAATTCTTTTTTTCCAAAAAGGTTGATGCTTCGCAATATGTTAAGAAGCTTACTTTTCACGACACACATGGCAGCCATTTGTAACTGGAGAAACGATCCTCTCAGTAAATATTGCCCAGTAAATTAATCAAACTTCGAGGGAAAACTGATAAATATCAGGTGCTTATTGGATGCTCCAAAGATGGAGAACAGATGGTCCCTTCCCTCAGGGGCTTTTAATCTGGCGGGGTGGGATGGAGGATAGTTTAGGTCTAACCAGGAAACGTAAATACCTCTAAGTCAGTGGTTCTCAACCTTCTGGCCCTTTAAATACAGTTCCTCATGTTGTGACCCAACCATAACATTATTTTCGTTGCTACTTCATCACTGTAATGTTGCTACTGTGATGAATTGTCATGTAAATATCTGATCTGCAGGGATGGTCTTAGGCGACCCCTGTGAAAGGGTCGTCGACCGCCAAAAGGGGTCTCGACCCCACAGGTTGAGAACCCCTGCTCTAAGTACTTAAAAAGGAGGGAATTTAAGGCAGAAAAGTCGGTACCCAGGTGATGGAATTGTTGAGAAGCTGACAGGAGGCGATGCGGTGACTCCGGAGATGACACGGACCCTCTACTAGGATGATTTTTATTTATTTACTTACTTAAAAATATATTTTAATTGATTTCAGAGAGGAAGGGAGGGAGAGAGAGAAAAACATCAATGATGAGAGAGAATCATTGATGGGGGAGATCGAGCCTGCCACCCAGGCATGTGTCCTGACCGGGAATCAAACCGTGACCTCCTGGTTCATAGGTGACACTCAACCACTGAGCCAGGGACTTACAGCCATTTCCCTGGGTCACTGTCAAGGAATGTTGGACACAGGATCCCAATCGACATTGATACGTAGAGGCCAAAGTATCTTTATGACTTGACCCCTTGACCCTTTTTAGAGTGGGGACATTCGGGACCAGGTTTGGGGTCCTAGCCATAGTTCAGCTCACTATCCACGAGGTCTGTGGGCTCACCCCGTCATCATGCCCCAATTTCAAAGGTAAAATTGGGCTAGACCAGGGGTGGGCAAACTTTTTGACTCGAGGGCCACAATGGGTTCTTAAACTGGACCGGAGGGCCGGAACAAAAGCATGGATGGAGTGTTTGTGTGAACTAATATAAATTCAAAGTAAACATCATTACATAAAAGGGTACGGTCTTTTTTTTTTTTTTTTTAGTTATATTCATTTCAAACGGGCCAGATCCGGCCCGAGGGCCGTAGTTTGCACACGGCTGGGCTAGACACACTCCATCGTTGATTTAGCTCAGTGGTTGGTCTATAGGGTAGGAATGGCCATAGTGGGGAAGGCGTATCAAATTCTCCGCTCAGGAATTTTGAACGAGGAGACCGCAACTGAGCCGGTTAGCTGTTGAGTGCAGGGGATGAACGGTGTGGGAGGAACCGTTTGGGAGTGGATGCTACAAGCTCTTTGCAAGAGGACACAGCCTCGGAAGAGAGGGGGACACAGAATGGAAAGAAGCTGAGGCGTGGAGAAGGGGGGGAGCCTGGTTCCATCCTGGGCCTCTCATGTTCAGGTCCCGCAGGTCCTGGCTGTACTTTGGTTCTTACCTTCGGGTTCCAGGAGGCACTTCTGAGGTTTTTCCTCAGTTGAGCTTGATTGCGTGTGTCACCATCTTCCTTGTATTATTAGATAATGCTTGATGCGTTGTTTTTAACCTTTCCATTTAGACTGTGAGCTGTTTGAGCTCAGCGTTCTGTATATTTTAGGGAGGCCTAATGATAACAGCAACAGTAATAATAATAGTACTAATAATGGTACTAATAGTTCCCATGAACTCAGGTTTTTGCGTGCCAGGCACTGGGCTAGTGCTGTACATGCGCTACCTTTAGTACCGAACGCTCAGTCCTGCGCTGTTATCACCTTCATTATTAATTACCTTAACCGACTGATCCCGAGGATAAAACCAGACAAAACGAACTTGCAATATAGCTGGAGAGAGAAAAGAGAGAATTCCTTTCTCTTAGTGTAGGATCTTTTAAATGAAGATTCCACCCCCACCTTTTTTTTTAAAAACAAACAAACAAACAAAAGGGATACATGTTCATTAGAGAAAATTTGGAAAATACAGAAAAGCACAAAGAAAAAGAAGAAAGAACCTTCGTTTTACTGTTTGTGAAAACCATCACTCGTACTTTGGTGCATATCACGTACACACATTCTATTTTGTAATTTTTCCCTCTTACACAATCTGACTGTACGAAACACGTTCTGTGCTATTAAATGTGCTTCCAGGCATGGTTTTCTAAGAATTGTGCAGTCACCCTTAGATGGTAAGTATTGGGGGAGCAATGGAGCGAAGGGCCCGGTGTGTGTGTGGGGGGGTGGGGTGGGGGGGAGGGGGTGGGGGGGTCGGGGGGCGAGGATTGGAACGCTCTTGCCTCTCTTGATGGTGCATTTCCGCCTGGAACAGGGGGAAGGGCTGTACGACCTCTGGAGGGCGCTATGTTTCCAAAATTCTCCTGAACACAAGAACATCCTTGCATCTCCTTTATAGCCTCCTTCCTTCACCTTCTGTTGCTTTTGAAAATTTTTGCTTGTGGACACCTTGGGGCTCCTGCGAACTGGTGGCTTGGGGTTGGTCTGCACAGGATCGGGGCTCTGGGGCCGGCCGCGGTGGCCTGGGTCTCCCGGACCTGGGACCGGCCTCTCTCATCGCCACCCGTTCATTTCCCTGCACAACGCCAGTTAGCCACCAGCAGATGGCGCTGTGAGCAAGAGCGTCTGCCTAGGTGCGATTTACACAAGCCCTTGAGGCTTTAAATATTTATCCACAAAATTCAATAAAGCTGTTCATCAAACCTAATGCTTAGAATTTGGGCAGCCCGTGAAAATCTTATAATATTTTGCCTGAGGTTCCAGAATTCTCTTCCGCGTGGCGTGTGTGTATACGCAGACTCTTGATACTTGTTTATCGTCGGCATGAAGGAATGCATGTTACACAGTGGAGATTTTGCAGGAGATCGGGCCTGGGAAACCTCCCTAAGTGTTTTTTCTTTAGGTGTTGCAGGGATTGGGAGCTCCTTACCCGACTGGGAAGTCAGTGAGGTGAGGCACACGTTAGATCCATCTCTGTATCCTCAGCGCCCAGAAAGTGCCTGGCAGGGAGGAGGGCTCCAGGACCAAATGAATCCAGGAAGAGGCAGCTGGATAATGTCACTTTTTAAAAAAAAAGATGTGTGTGCACCCATCTTAACATATATGCACATATGCACACGCACATATGTGTACAGGGGAGGTGTTACAGTTAGTTATAATCACCTATTTACCTGATGTGTGTGTACTGCCCCCCATGGAGAGTTTGGAAATGCATCCTGTTGTTACAATGATTGGATGGGTAGATGGGTAAGAGGGGGACCCCACGGACATGGAGTGGGCAGGATCCAAGGATGCTGCACCTGCAGGAAGCAATTCAGCACGAAGAATTGTCTTGTCCAAAATGCCATTTGCTCCCCCTTTACGTTGTCCCGTGTGGCATCTTTCTAGCTGGTGATGTTTCACGAGCTTTGGAACTTCTCTGGGCCTCAGTTTTCCTCATCTGTAAAACGGAGGCAAACACATTTAGCTGGGATACCTCATGGAATCATGGGCTTCAAGTAAGTAACGTATGTGACTTTTACAAATTATACAGCACTAGGCGACATGGCAACCTTCTCTGTCCACAGGGAAGTTTCACCCCTAAGCTGGGCCTTGTTGCCCACAGAGCTGCAACCAGCTGGGGCCTGAGTCACACAGGTAGGACTTACCCCTGTTCCTACCTGAGTCTTCACCAGCTCCACTCTCCTCTCAGCTGCTCAAGCCCCCAATCGGAGTCGTCTTTGATTCTGTCTTTTCTTTTATCCCCTCCAAATCCAATCTCTCAGCATCCATCTCTATTCTGCCTTAACCACTTAGCTCAAATCTGTCTCTTCGTCTTTCCTACTTCCGCCCCAGCCAGCTCTGATCTCTGACGCCCAGTGAACCACCGAGGACAGCGGACCACAGGGCTTCCACTCATGCCCTCTCTACGGCAGCCAGAGTGACCTTCTGAAGATGCCCATCAGATTATGTCATTTCCCAGTTTATAACCCTCCATTGACTTCCCACCTCCTTTGGAATTACATATATATATGTATTGATTTCAGAGAGAAAGGGAGAGGGAGAGAGAGGTTGACACATCAATGATGAGAATCATTGATCGGGTACCTCTTGCACATCCCCTACTGGGGATCAAGCCCACAACCCAGGTATGTGCCCTTGACCAGAATCGAACCTGGGACCCTGTAGTCCGCAGGCTGACACCCTATCCACTGAGCCAAACCAGCTAGGGCTCTTCTAACCCCCGTTTAAACCCTATCCCATAACAGGGTCTCCATGTTCACCACAGTGAACCGACGTTCTTTCCAATTTCCAAACTACCAAACTATTTCTCGCCTCGGGGATTTCACCTGGTCTGTTCCCTCTGTCCAGAACACTCTTTTCCAGGTCTTTTATGTCTTCAACACTCAGTTCAGATGTCCTTCCTCAGAGAGTCTTCCACTGGCTCCTTATGTCGACCAGGCCCTCTAGGCATTTTCTATCCTATGATCCTGTTTGGTTTCTTTTACAGTGTGTGTCACCCTCTGAATGGATCTCACTTGTGTTTATCTGTTTGCTTGTTTACTCTGTTAGAATGTGACCGCCACACAAGCAGGCACTCTCTCTGACTTGTCCCTGCTGGATTCCTAGAATCTAGAAAGTCTAGAACGCTGCCTCGCACATAGCCAGAGCTTTAGGAGTTGTCTGCTGATGAACACAAGGGTAGTTCTGGCTCGGGGTTGCTCGTGGGGTTGCAGTTTTGCTGTTGACCAGGCTCCGTCATCTGAAGGCTTGTCTGGGGCTGGAGGATGTGCTTTCAGAATGGCTCACCCACCTGGCTATTGGCCAGGGGCCTCGGTTCCTTGCCACATGGGCTTCCCCACAGACTTGCTTATGACATTGAACCAGCAACATGAGAGAGAGAGAGAGAGAGAGAGAGAGAGAGAGAGAGAGAGAAGGGGACCTCATCACCCACTGTCACTTTTGCCATATCCTTTTTGTTAGAAGAGAGTCGCTAAGCTCAAGGTGAGGCTATCAGAAGCCGCCTTCTAGAGCAAGGAGTGTTGACGAATCGGTGGACATATTTTAAAACCAGGTCATCAGATCCTAAACCTAGAGCTCTTTCATGAGCTATAGTACCTCTCCACCGGGCTTCATCTAACCCTTTAACGTATGTCATTGGTGACAAGGTAGCAAGAGGCAAAAACAGGGATGGTTCAACCCAACTAGCCCCACCTTCTGAACCTAAAGAGCCCGCCTAGCAGGATGGGATCAGCAGCATCCTCTTTGTCGATGAATGAGAGCCTGGGGCACACACACACACAGGCTTCCTCTTCCGACTGACGGTACTTCTGTCAGCGCTGGTATTTGTTGGTGGGTGGTACAGATACTAGCTCGGCCCTCAAGCTACAAACAAAACAAAACAACCCCCCCCCAACCCTCCCACCCCAAATAAATAAATAAATAAATAAAAACGAGCCCTAGTGATAACAACACAGAAAATCAAAGCCGGGGGAAGCTTGTCTCCGAGAATCCTTGTTAATGGAAGTAATTAAATCAGCAGGAAGCCATCTGAACAATGATCACACGACAAGGGAAAACTCATTTTAGGGCCTTAGAATAAACATTCTAATAAATAGCTATTAGTTTATATTTGTAAACACCATCGGCCTATCAGGAAATTTGCTAATAGGTTTTTAATTAAGGGGAACTGCGCATTTGTGGGAGAGCTGTGCTGCCTTGACTTCAAGGCCCTTTCCCTGGGTTGGCTGTGGAGCCTCGGACTCACATAGAGACATTGAGAGATTGGCTTGATCTCTCTTGGCCAAAGTTGCATATATGTGTGTGCGTGGGCGCGCGCGCGCGTGTGTGTGTTTGTGTGTGTGTGTTTTGTTCATAGACTAGGCTAGTGGTCGGCAAACTCCTTAGTCAACAGAGCCAAATATCAACAGTACAACGATCGAAATTTCTTTTGAGAGCCACATTTTTTAAACTTAAACTGTATAGGTAGGTACATTATTATTAACTTAATTAGGGTACTCCTATGCTTAGGAAGAGCCACAGTCAAGGGGCCAAAGAGCCGCATGTGGCTCGCGAGCCGCAGTTTGCCAACCACGGGACTAGGGTATTCATCACGAATCACAAGCTGGTTCAGTGAGGTCTCTGCGTTCCCAAGGGGGGGGGGGGGGAACCCAAGGACTCACTCCCATGAGAGAAGCGAGAAGGCATTCTCTTCTCACAAGGCATACATCCTCTTTGCTACATTAGTGGGAGGCACCCATGTCTGCTTTCCCCTTAGTATCTACGTGATTAAAGGTTTTGGAGTCAGATATTTTATTTTATTTATTTTTTTTTATTTTTATTTTTATTTTTTTAAAATATATTTTATTGATTTTTTACAGAGAGGAAGGGAGAGAGATAGATAGTTAGAAACATCGATGGGAAAGAAACATCGACCAGCTGCCTCCTGCACATCTCCCACGGGGGATGTGCCCGCAACCCAGGTACATGCCCTTGACCGGAATCGAACCCGGGACCTTTCAGTCCGCAGGCCGACGCTCTATCCACTGAGCCAAACCGGTTTTGGCTGGAGTCAGATATTTTAACCCATCCTCTTACCCTTTCCTCCAGGTCAAGGTCTAATTTGGGGGTTTTGCTTGGGTTTTCATGGACGGGCTCTGCCTTATGGGCACCCTCACCTAGATCCCTCTTCTTTGAAATATCAGTGGCGGAGTAATATGATCAAGCTCTTACTTGACACGCTGAGTACTCTGTAATATGCTAACATTTCTGTATCGTGTTAGTATTGCATTACGCTAATATGACACTAATTCAAGGCGACAGGAAAAATGACTAATACAATAAGGCCTCCGTCTGGTCCTCTGGGGCTGCCGCACCTGTCGGGTTTAATTCACCGGAAGCCTCCCATGGATGCGCAGGGTTAAGGTGCAGTGGGGCCATTGCAAATGGAAGTTCCTGAAAAAGATAAACAACAACTGTGTGTTTCCTGCCTTTCCCACCCCCCTCTCCACGTCCACACCCTAAATCCTGGGGGATGGAACAGGGGAAAGTGGTCGAATAGGAGGAGTGGTTGGTTGAATACATTAAGTTTTGGATTAAGAACAGGTCTGGATTCAGGTCTAAGCTCTGCCAATCATTGATCTTGGGCAAGTTACTTAACTGTTTTGAGTTTCAGATTCCTATAAAAAATAAGACAATAACCCTATGGGGGCAATTTTGAGGATTAAATAAAGATATATATATATGGGGTTAAGGTGCAGTTGGGCCATTGCAAATGGAGAAGGCATTTATATATACTTTTTATTGAAAATAATGTATTTTTCTCCACTGATTGAAACCTGTCACGTAATACATTTTCATAGGTATTTAGATCCATTTCTAGACTTACTACTCTTTTCTGTCTGTTTTATGCACCGGGACCAAATTACTTTAATTAATGCAGCTTTATGGTTCCCCAGAATGAGCTTTACTCATTCAAGAAATAGTTTATTGACATATTATTGAGATTACATAAAATCTATAGGTTGATTTAGGGCGAAGTGACATCTTTACGATACTCAACCCTCCTTTCAAAAACAGGGGCTGTCTTTCCATTCATTTGTGTTCTTTCATGTCCCCGAATCGTGCCTTAACATTTTCTTTTTATAGATTCACAGCTTTCAAAGTTTATTCCAAGATACTTTATCTTTTTAAACTCCTATTTACAGGTGAGATTTTTTTCTTCCATTATGTATTCTGATTGTGCAATTTGTACATTATCTGTATCTAAAATGTAAGTACTTTATTGAGTTCTCTTTTTCTAATAGCATTTCAGTTGATCCTCTAGGAGTTCCTAGGTATATACAACCACCTAATATGCCGATAATCATTATCTTGCCTTCCCCTTTTCAATTTTGTGACTTGCTAAAAGCATCCAGAACAGTGATAAAAAGTGGTGGTGGTGGTAGTAGGCACCTTATTTTATTCCAGACTTTGAGGATAATGATTGGACATTTGCTACAATCCATGATGATTTATTCTTTTTTTTTTAATATATTTTATTGATTTTTTACAGAGAGAAAGGGAGAGGAATAGAGAGTTAGAAACATTGATGAGAGAGAAACATCAATCAGCTGCCTCCTGCACATCTCCCACTGGGGATGTGCCTGCAACCCAGGTACATGCCCTTGACCGGAATCGAACCTGGGACCTTTCAGTCCGCAGGCTGACGCTTTATCCACTGAGCCAAACCGGTTTTGGCAGATGATTTATTCTTTATATCTATGTTTAAAAATCATATTAAAGATGCATCTATTATCTTAGAGTTTTAATAGAGTTTATTTTTTTTTCCCCAACCAAGACTGAACGATATTTTTATCCAATGCCTTCACCAGTGTCTTTGGAGATGTTTGGTGTTTTATTTTTCCTTGTGGCTCTGTGACTCTAGTGAGTCCCCAATGCTGAGCGATCTTTGCATTTTAAACCCTGGTAGATTATTCATTTAGTGTGCGCCAGGCTCTACGTGCTGATATTTTATTCAGCATTTCCGCATTACTATTCACAAGTGAGATTTACTCTCTCTCTCTCTCTGTTTTGTTATGCCATCTTCGTCAGATTTTGGTATCAAAGTTTTGCTGGTTTTGCAGAAGAAGTTGGAAATAACTGTTTATGATGATCTGACGTTGCACCAGAGATGTCTTTTCTGTGAAGGTTTGGTCATTTGCCTCCGTGAGGCCATCTGGGTGTTGTACATGTTGGGTGGCGAGCTCTTTGATTCCTTTCTGAACTTCTAAAATCATTGTGTGTGTGTTTTTTAATGTAGCTGCATGTGGTTCCACTGTGATGTAAAAGCATTATGATAAATTAATGTCTATGAAAAATTAGTGGAGTTAGACCTGGCTGAGTGGCCTAGTTGGTTGGAGCATCATCTGGTACACCAAAAGGTTGTGGGTTTGATTCTCAATCAGGGTACATATCTAGGTTGCAGGCTCGATACCTGATTGGGGTGCTTATGGGAGGCAACTGATAGAAGTTTCTCTCTCTTTCTCTCTCTCTCTCTCTCTCTCTCTCTCTCTCTCTTTCTCATCCTCTTCTCTCTTTAAAAAAATCAATAAAAACATATCCTTGGGTGAGGATCAAAAACATTATTAGTATTTAGATTCTTACTTCCCCCTGTGTCAGCTGTGATTATATTTCTCCAGGAAGTTATCTGTGTCACCCCACTTTCCACCTTTACAAGAAATTAAAGTCTGCATTATGATTCTTTGAAATATCTCTTTTATTATTTTCCCATCAACACTCGGTATTTTGTATCTGCAGTATTCTGTTTTCTTCTGTCTTTATTAGATTAGCTAATGGTATAGACGCTTTATTATCTTCAGACTCAGATTTTGAATTCATGCGGCTGTTTCCACTATTCCAACCAATGAAGGTTCATGAGTGAGAATTTGTCTCCCCCTCCGAGGGAGGGCTGCTGGCGTAGGCGCCGAGAGACACGGGGCCGGGTGGGCTCTGGAGAGGGGGCGGGAGGCAGGTTGTGGATGGGAAGCATGAGGGAGCCTGAGGGAGCCCAGGACAGATGGACAGACTTTCTGATGCCACATTCCGATGCCCAACCTAACAGATGACAATTAGCAGCCACCAGCTGTAAAGTGACTGCAAATGCTGCTTTGAATAAATGAGGTGGGGTTTTTTTTTTGACACATTTAGCAAAATATTTAAAAACCCAACAATGACTGTTTGTTGGCAGCCCGGGGGCTATGTGGTACTGGGAGGGGCTGGTTATTTGCCAGGGATGAGGGCTCCCACGGGCATCCTCGCTCCAGGGAGAGCAGCAATCTCCCGCCCAGAAAGAGAGAAGTGGGTCCATCCCAGCACTTTTTTGCTGCCTTGACCTTGAACCCGTGCCTTCCTCTCCTTGGTCATCAGTTTCTCCATCTGTAACTGCTCTCCCCGCTTTCCTTCCGGCCCCCGTCCAACTCCCTGCCTAGGCCATTCTCTATACAGTTTCTAGGAGCAGTCTTTAAAAAATGTGAATTAAAAAAAAAATCTGTTTTTATTGATTTCAGAGAGGAAGGGAGAGGGTGAGAGAGAAACATCAGTGATGAGAGAGAATCATGGACCGGCTGCCTCCTGCACGCCCCACACTGGGGATCCAGCCTGCAACCTGGGCATGTGCCTTGACCAGGAATCGAACCCCGACCTCCTGGTTCATAGGTTGACGCTCAACCACTAAGCCACGCTGGCCGGGTGAAAAATGTGAATTTAATTGGATGAACCCCCTGCTTAAAAATCCTCTTCTGTCAGTAAAACCCCCACTCCCCCTGGAGGTTGCTTTGACACCATCTGGCATCTACCTCCTTCTCCAGCCGCTTCTTCACCTGCTCCCTCTCTCCTTGATGACTGAGACGGGGCCACACTTCATGAGCCAAGCCGGTTTCCTGACTTGGGACCTTTGCATTTACTCTTCCCTCGGGTGGGGATTCTCTTTCCCTAGAGAATATGGCAGGCTCGTCATCTTTCAGATCGCAGCTCAAATATGACCTTCTTTCCCCACCACCCGGCTCCAGGGGCCTCTCCCACCCCCATTTGTTCTCTCCGACTTAATTCTGTTGAGCTTTCCGTGACTTACCCTCTTCTGTTACTTCCCACTGTTGAGTTGATGGTCTTTCCGCTCCCACCACTTGGCGCCCTTTGGGCTGCATCTACCCTCACTTCCCGTCTGTCTTCCTTTCGCCGTGGCCGAGCCCGCTGGCCTCAGGGCCAGACTCAGGGCAACCGCCCTCCAGAGACTACTGACCGGCTCCTGTGGTCACCGCTGACCTAAACCCTGGCACAGAGCTGTCCTGGCACTTGCGGTGGCTCTGCTTCTCGCATGGAAACCTACCTGACAGGTGCACACGCCCTTGGATCTTCAGGTGCAGCCTGGGCACCGAGAAATCACACGTGCGAAGGTTGCTCAGAAGGGCTCTGATAAAAGCATGTTGATGTAGCTGTAGGTGCTTTGCCCTTCTTGTTCCCCGGGAACCATCCGTGGAAGGAAAACGGAGTCTTTGTTCCCTCTCTGCTTCTCCCCTTTTTAAGATCCACGGCACCTGTTGCCTGGGGGTGTCAGGAGCCCTTACTATTGACTCAGCAGAATTGCATGATGGGAGAGTCAAGCGAGGATCCACCGCTTGGCAGGATTGTTCTGCGCAAACCCAGGCGAAGACTCTTAGAAACTCAACATTGGAGTCGGGCGCCCTCATTGGCAGGTGGGGGCCCCCTCCCCCCGCAAACCCACTCAGTGCCCTGTCCTCCTTCTTGTGCAGGTGCCGTGCCACCTGGGATGCTGTGGGTTAACTTACCCACCTGCCCGTGGATGCCATGGGTCATTCCCTATTTATCTCAGTTGTCTATGTATGCCGGGCCAGGGTATTTATTTTAAATCACATTATCTCCAGCTTCCCAAGCATGTGTCAACAGAGAGAACGGTTTCATTTAGGAGACCTGGAAATGGTGCGCAGTTTATCCTCCCTTCAATTATCCTCTCTCCAGTACGTCGCGGGCAGCCTCAGGGCGACTGTCGGCCAGGGCATGCTACCTGAAAGCTTTGCTTCCCCCTCCTGTCCCAGAACTGTTCCCTGCAGGATGCACCGGAGTCTCCTTTCAGGAAACAGAAAGTACATTTCTCAGCGTCGACTTTGGAGGAGTCTCTCTTGGGGCTCTGGATGAGGCTGCTGGACAAGTCTCTAGCCTTCAGAGAAAGCTGTGCAGAGCCGGCTACAAAGGAATGACCCGCAGAAAGAATCCCCTTCTTGGCCTGAGTTTTGGGAGATGGATGGAACAAAGGAAAAGGAGCCCGGCCGGTGTGGCTCAGTGGTTGGGTGTTGACCTATGAACCAGGAGTTCAGGGTTAGATTCCCAGTCAGGGCACATGCCTGGGTTGCAGACTCGATTACCAGTAGGAGATGTACAGGAAGCAGCTGATAAATGATCCTCTCTCATCATTGATGTTTCTATCTCTCTCTGCCTCTCCCTTCCTCTCTGAAATTAATAAGAATATCTATTTTTAAAAAGAAAAAGGATAATACCCCAGAATTCCTGCACGTCACCTGCTGCTTGTGTATAAGTAAACAAATATTTATTGGGCACCTATTATGTATTAAGATCTGGCGATACAGTTGGTGAACAGTAAAGACCAGAGCCAGCTTCGTGAGCATGTGACCAGTGCAATTGCCAAGCCCACATGCTTGGGAAAAAAGAACCTCCATCAATGAGCACTTAATAGCCACATTGAAAAAAAATATGTTTTACTGATTTCAGACAGGAAGGGAGAGGGAGAGAGACATCCATGATGAGAATGATGTCTCCTGCATGCCCCCTACTGGGGGTGAGCCTGCAACCTGGGCATGTGCCATGACAGGGAAATGAGCCTCAACCTCCTGGTTCATGGGTCGATGATCAACCACTGAGCCACACCAGCTGGGCCCATGTCAGCTTTTAAATAACAGTCCATATGTCTACTGAATTGATTTTTCTGGGCAAACCGAAGAAAAATGTCAAATAAAAGGACAGAAAACTCTGCAAACGACCCTCATCTGGTGCTGTTTTTGCACCGGTCTCCTGTCAACACCCCATTTTATGGCCTGCTTAGAAATTTCACGCAGACTTCACTGGGAGTCATTAGCATAGGAAATAACTTTGGGCTCAGTGACAGTAGCAGGGATTTTTTTAAAAAAGGCTTAATCCCTTTTAGTCTATTAAAGCAAGTTACATTTATGGATTTTCTAATATTAAATCATTCCTGTACTTCTGGGACTGATCCAAGTTTGAGGTTGTGGTTTTTTTTTCTTTTGACCATTTTAACCACATTTAAGTGTAAAACTCAGTGGCATTCGGTACATTCCCAATGTCATACAACCATTTCCAGAACTATTTCATCATCCCAGACAAAACTCTGTATCCATTACCCATAACTCCCTACCTCTCCTCCTGCAGCCCCTAGTCACTTATGTTCTTTCTGGCTCCATAGGAATTTGCCTGTTCTAAGTATCTATAATAATAAAAGGGTAATATGCTAATTAGACCGGACAGCCGAACAACCTTCCGGATGTCCTTCTGGATGACCTTCCAAACGAAGCTGGGGCTGTGAGGTCCGAGGCAGCTGCTGTGGCTGTGAGGGCCAAGCCCCTTTCATAATTTCTGAATCGGGCCTCTAGTCGCATATAATTGAACTCCTACCATCTTTTGTCCTTTTGTGTTTGGCCTATTTCACTTCACATGATGTTTTCTAGGTTTACCCATGTTGTAGTGTGGGTCAGAATCTCATTCTTTTTTAAAAAAAATTTTTTTTATTGATTTCAGAAGGAGAGAGGGAGAGAGAGAGATAGAAACATCAATGATGAGAGAGAATCATTGATCGGCTGCCTCCTGCACGTCCCCCACTGCGGATCGAGCCTGCAACCCGGGCATGTGCCCTTGATCGGAATCAAACCTTGGAGCCTTCAGTCCGCAGGCCAATGCTCTATCCACTGAGCCATACCAGCTAGGGCAGAATCTCATTCTTTGTAAAGGCTGTATAATATTCCATTGTACATATAGCGCACATGTTGTTTATCCATTCATCCGTCCATGGACATTGGGCTTGTTTCCACCTTTGGGCTGTTGTGAATAATGCCGGCAGCAGGAATGTTTGCTTAGGAAAGAAATGCGTGCACTTGCCCGTCTGCATGTCTTTGCTCACTTTGTGGTGCTGTTTTTTTTGTTTGTTTGTTTGTTTTGTGTGTGTGTGTGTGTGTGTGTTTTTGTCGAGAGGAGTGGTTGGGATTTGAATCTTGTCCCCTCTCCAGTGCCTCTGTCGGAATGGTAATCCTTTGCCCTTTGTCATAGCCAATGCTTACGCCTGTGGTTTTGGAATCAGCTCTGAGTTCAAACCCTGCTCTCACCGCTCCCAGGCCAGGGGACTTTGGGCAGCGTCCCAGCCTGTCCATGGCTTGGCTGTGACATCGCTGATGAGAGCCATCCAGTGAGCACTGTATGGGGGCCTCCCAAAGCAGGGGCTGCTGGGACATGTGCTTCTTTAATTTTTTACGGCACTTTTTGTCAATCCTCACCCGAGGATATTTTTCCATTGCCTTTTTAGAGACTGGAAGGGAGGGTGAAGACAGAGAGGGAGAAACATCGATGTAGAGAGACACATGGATTGCTTGCCTCTCACACGGGCCCTGACCAGGGCCAGGAATTGAGCCTGCAACCTAGGTAGGTGCCGGTGACCAGAATCGAACCCGGGACCCTTCAGTCCACAGGCAGACACTCTATCCACTGAGCCAAACCGGCTAGGGTGACATGTTAACTTCTTGCTGATAAAAAGACCAAGGCTCTTAGAAGGTCAGAGCTGGAAGGGAGCTTAGAGACTCCCAACTTCTGAGCATTGTCTCACCTGGGGAACCGCAGGAGGCAGGTTCCTGCTCCAGGCACTGCTGCCGATCCGAGCCTCCAGGGAGAGGCTGGGAAAGATACCCGGAAAAATCCCAGGTGTGTGGAGGAGCTGTCGTGCCTGGGAACTCTTCCTTGCCTGCTCATATTTTAATACTTTAGTGGGTTTGTCACACCTACATATGCATCCATTGGTGGGTACACACTGGACCTTTGTTTTATCTGAGTTTAAAAACTGTGGGACTGAGCAAGGAATCATTGAATTTTTTTTTGCAGAAATCCATCATCTTTGGAAAAGGGAACTTTCCTCTTAAAAAGTAATTATGGAAATGCCATAAAAAGGTGAAAGGTTTTTGAAGAGAGAGAGTCAGATGCAAAAATTACATTTTGCAAATTGTACTTGGAGAGAGCTATTTTAATTGAGGTAGCTATTCCCAGGCCTACATCCCGAACCCTCCAATAACCTCCGGCTGTTCAGTTCATCCTTGTCAACAATTTCTCCTCTGCGATGGCCTAAGTAAGAACTCAAGTAAAAACTACTGATGGGAGCTCCTGGGGGACTATTTCTGTGAACCCCAAGAGGTGAATCTGTGCAGAAATCCTGGGCATCAGCACAGGCCGGCAGGCGATAATGTGGGGTCCATGAGATCTTCCGAACTTCCTTCTTTGTCCATGCGCAAGGCTGTCTTTCCAAAGAGGAACACGTCTCCCCAGCATCCTTGAAGACGGTCCTATGAGTTGGCTTCATTCATTCATTCATTCACCCATTCATCCCACACATATTTATGAAATGCCTGTGATGTGCCAGGCACTATGGAAAGAGGGGTATTTTGATGAATCACACTGACACAGTCCCTACAGAGTTTGAGCTTAAAATTGCAGGGAAAGACCAACTTTGTACAGGTAATGACAGGCGTGAATCATGTTAACGAAAGGAAAAGCAGTGGGTGCTATGGGAGGGTGACCCAGGTGTAAGAAATGAGGGTGGAAAAGGACTTCTGTCTAGATTTAATATATATATATATTTTTATTGATTTCAGAGAGGAAGGAAGAGGGAGAGAGAGATGGAAACATCAGTGATGAGAGAGAATCATTGAGTGGCTGCCTCCTGCACACCCCACACTGGGGATCAAGCCTGCAACCCAGGCATGTACCCTGACGTCCTGGTTCATAGGTGGGCGCTCAACCACTGAGCCACGCCGGCCGGGATGCCTAGGTGGTTGTGAGGGATAAGTCATTGACAATTTACAGGCAGCTGAGGAATTGCAAAAACACACGTGGCGGGCAAATTCCTTGGCTCGGCAACCCAGAAACGATGAAACACGGAGTGGCATGGGGGAGCCTAGCTCATAGGCCCCAGCTTGGAACTTTTATATCTACTGCGGAGATTCAGATTCCCTGCCTGGAGCGGGCCTTTCCACGGAATCTCTTAGGCAGGAAAGCGGGAGGAAGTGGAGTCAAAGGTTCTTTCGGAGTCTTTTGTTTCTTAATTACCAGCTTAACATCAATATCCCCAAAGGCACACTTTTGGGGTGGCAGAACCTCTCCATCAGGGTCCTAGTCTCTGATATACCTCATAGCCCCAGCCTCAGGGAGGAGGAAATTTGCATCTCATTTTGCTTCCTATTCAAGAGCTGAGGAAGTTAGAACTGGAAATTACTGCCTCATCCAAATGTTTGTTTCCCAGATAAGGGTGCTGAGGGCCAGGAAGGAGGTTTTGGCTGCTTGGGAATGCTTAGCTCATCTTGCATCTACTACATGTTGGTGAATATTAGTTTGTTTGTTTTTTAATGGAGAATCTCCACTCAGACCTTTTACACCTACATAATCACAGACCTTCTAAATCTGAAATTATTTTTGCGTTTGAGAGTAGAAAGCAGCTGCTGAGCAGAAGTCTGCCTGCGCCCACATCTTTAACCGCGTGTGCAGATTTGGTAGCAGAAACATATAAAGGATGCTTCTTGGGGTTCTGCGAAAGCCAACTCCCCAGAATGACCCCTGAACTGTGAAATGCCATCTCAGATCTCATCCTGTGGGCGGTCACCTCCTAAAAGCCTCCCGTTAAGACCCAGGTGGACGAGGGTTGACATTTTCCAGAGGGTGTCTCTCAGGTCAGCCAAGTACTTCTAATCACGCCCTATCGTTATCAAAACCAAAACGGCCGCTGAGTCTCGGAGTCCACCATCATGATTTCGAAGAATTGCGTACGACGGTTGAGAGAATGATGGTTGACCAGAATCCTTGGTACCAAAACAAATTTAGACAGGAAGATATCTGCATCCTTGACTTTATTAGATCCCCGGATCATTTATTTTTAAAGAAAGAGAGTGACTCCTAATTATTCTCCCCCCCCCCCACCAAACCCTTGAGTTTTGTCGAAAGAAAGCAGAAATTCCAAGAACTCATTGTGGAAGGTTGCAACGGTCTCATGGTTAGGATCGTGAGCAACCTGTCTGAATAGTTGGAGGCACATTTTGTAATGCTCTCCCCTCCCCAAGGGGCGAATTCTTCCTCTTTCATCGGGTGATCTGTCCAGCCCTGGGTAGACCCACCTGTGAGAGGATTGGGCAGGCCAACGCGGAAGCCAGGGTCAGCTCTGTGCCATTCCTTGCGCGATTCCAGGCCGCGTTACTAAGGACTCAGGCTTCCAAGTTTAGAATCTGTGTCTTTGCATGAATTTAATCACTGCCATCAGAATCCTTAAGGAATTACAATAACAGTGATTCATTTATAATTCACAATTTCCATTATCTTCTTTCTACATCTAGTGTGTGTGTGTGTAGGGAGGGGAAAGGGAGGGGGGGAAATTTATGGCTTCATTTACATTGTGTTCTATGAATAATAGAAGAAATACAGTAAAGACCGGGGAAATGTGCTCGCTGCAGCCGCTCTTTGGGTACATCTGCATCACAATAGCCTCCTGGCCTGTACAGGGGAGGATCTGAGAGCTTGCAGCTGCGCAGGGAGCATTTCAAAGGGTCCGTTCTCATTAGACACAGTCTTCTCTTGCTTTGAACTTCAAAGCAGGATGAAGGGACCTTCCATGATCTGGGGTAGGTAAGTGATGAAATGGTAACTTCAGGTATAAACTGTCTTCAACTCTGTGTTTGGGGAAACACAGCCATTCCATGGCGTGAACATGTTGGCTTACGGGGGAGATCTGGCTGGCAGGCAGGAACACATTTAATCTTCAGATTTCTGTGGGCTGTTGGGGGCCATAAAGAGAATCCAGTCCCAAGCCGTCCTTTGGCAAATGGGGAAACCAAGGCATAGAGCAGTGGTTCTCAACCTTCCTAAGGCCTCGACCCTTAAATACAGTTCCTCATGTTGTGGTGACCCCCTATTTCATTGTTACAAATTGAACATAATTAGAGCATAGTGATTCATCACAAAAACAATATGTAATTATATATGTGTTTTCCGATGGTCTTAGGCGACCCCTGTGAAAGGGTGGTTCGACCCCCAAAGGGGTCTCGACCCACAGGTTGAGAACCTCTGGCCTGGAGAAAGAAAATGACTTATTCCAGGTCACCCGGTAGAAGGGGGCCAGGCTCGCAGTCCCACGCCTCACTCCGGGCCAGTGGTCTTTCCGGGATGTACCCCATCACCTTGGTGTTGAAACACAGAGCACCTGGCTTGGGGCCCCTCCTGGCGAGTGATTTTCGAACATGGGGCAAAGACGTTTTCGAGGATTTTCCCTCTCAATGATCATCTCTCTCCAGTGGAAATCTTCACGGATGAAAACATGTTGAGATTTGAAGAAGGCAAGTGGTCCCGTCTCTGCGATGACGTTAAATCTCATTTTTCTCCTCCCCGGGAGCGACAATAAAGCCGATGAAGACCTGAGGCCATTCAGATTTCTCCCCTGGTGGCTAGCGGTGGCCCAGTGCAATGCTTGATGATTCCTCCCTCCACAAAAGAATAAAAACCAACCCATATATTAAAAAAAAGAGGTCCGTCCTTTGAGTCAGTAGCCTTCCAGCGAACATGTGGAGCATGACCCAGTCAAGTCAACTCCCCTTCACGTCGAAGAGGGTCAATGCATTTTTGTCGAAAAGATTACATTTGAAAATGTGCTTGTGGCTTATTGGAGACGATAGGGTTGTTTCTAAAACCCATTATGTTCATCACTCCCTTTCCGGTGCCATGCGTCCGATCTCCCCACCCCTGCTCGTTTCCTATTTTGTTTTTAAGGAGAACACAAATCACAGAAAATGATTCTATAGCAAGGCTTTGGGCAAGATAGCTTATTTTTTTTCCTTACAGGAGACTCATAGAGCATGCTCTGTCTCTAATTTTATTGAAGTAATTCAGATATCCTGTGAGTAGGGAGGCCTTTTGTAGCTGGAGAGGTCAACTGGTATTAGTAGGCGAGACACATCCAAGTTCAACAGCGCCGTGATTCACAGACACATATCCTCTGTGATCCAACATGCCTAATACATTTAGTCATGCACAATAAAAACCCAACAAAAGAATCAACCACCAGCCGTTCACTGCCCGCTTCCCACCCCAAGCTTTAAGGAATTCCTCTGGTTATGCACACCAGAAGTAAAATAAGGTCTCCCTGCCCCCCCACCCCCCAAGTTTGGCAGGAGAACTCAAAGTGTGTTTACTAGAGGCAGAAAAATAAAAGAGATTACTTTGTTTACCTTCTTGTGCTAAGTGCTTGCATCGCCCTGTTCCCGGAAGTGTAATTTGGCGGCAAGCTGATCTCATTCTATAAAGAGAATTGGAGTCTGTACTAACAGCTATGTGTTCAGCTAACACCAGCCACAAACTTGAACTTCTATAGTTTACAGAGTAACCAAGATCTAATCGGTGACCCATTTCAAAAGCTCACCGGCTCCACTCCACGCCCCCCGGTCCTCCTTGGGTTCAGGGGAGAAACCACACTGCCGGCCCCCTGTCCCCATGTTTGCTTTTCACACACGGGGCTGGAACTCGTTCAGTTACAAGATCTGCTTAGGAAGCGGAGGGTAAAGACCAGATTTTTGATTTTCACTTGCAGGCCTCCCGAGGGTTCTAAGAGCCTGATGGTCTACACAGTGATGGCGAACCTATGACACGCGTGTCAGAGGTGACACGCGAACTCATTTTTTTGGTTGATTTTTCTTTGTTAAATGGCATTTAAATATATAAAATAAATAGTAAAAATAGAAGTCTTTGTTTTACTATGGTGGCAAATATCAAAAAATTTCTATATGTGACACGGCACCAGAGTGAAGTTAGGGTTTTTCAAAATGCTGACACGCCGAGCTCAAAAGGTTCGCCATCACTGGGACTCTACTGGATCCCTCTCCTTCCCGTCGATTGCTGTTTTCCCTGCCCCCCATAATGGGATGACATTCATAATGGGATGTGGGATGGGGTTGGAGGCGAATGAAATGTATACGGACTTTGTTTCTGGACCCTGGTTCCCTTTCAGGGAGACGCAGTGTTGTCTGTTGAATTCTACTCCGACTGTTCTTTCCTGAAAGAGACATGGATGTAAATAAATAAAGTTGACTTTGTTTTGCAGGACGCCAGCGAGAGTTTCCATTTTGTGAGGGGCACAAGGCAATGCTGGTTTTTCTCTGGGTGACTGCCTTTTCAGTCCGCTTCGTTTTATGTAAGTGTGCATTTATTTTGGGCGATGTTGTTGAGAGCAAGGAAGAACAAACTTATAGTTAGTTCCCGGGAAGTCCGTGCAAGATCGGCAACTTGGTGGCTTTACGGGGAGACAGAGAAAGTCCAGACAGGAAATCTGCTTCCCAGGGGACATTGGGCGATGTCTGGATACGTTTTCTTTTTATGGTTTAACTATAGCTTTATTTTTCCTAGAATTTTATTTTTCAATGATAGTTGACATTCAATATTGGTTTATATTAGTTTCAGGTGTACAGCACAGTGGAGACAGCTACATAATTTATGAGTTGAGCCCCCAACGTCTAGTCCCCACCTGGCATCCTACAGAGTTATTACAATATTACTGACTCTAATCCCTACGCTGTACTTACATCCCCATGACTATTTTGTAACTGCCAATTTGTACTTCTTAATCCCTTCACCCTTTGCACCCAGTCTCCCAACCCTGTTTCAGGCAATTATCAGTCTGTTTTCTGTATCTGTGAGTCTGGTTCTGTTCTGCTTGTTCATTTACTTGGTTCTTTAGATTCTACATGTAAGTGAAATCATATGGTTATTTGTCTTTCGCTGTCTGACTTATTTCACTTAGCATAATACCCTTTAGGTCCATTCATGTGGTCACAAATGATTTAATTCCATTTTTATGGCCAAGTAATTAATATTCCATTGTATATATGTATCACAGCTTTTTGTTGTTGTTGTTATTAATCTTCACCAGAGGATAGTTTTCCATTGATTTTTTTTTTATTTA
Source organism: Myotis lucifugus (assembly GCF_000147115.1). Taxonomy (NCBI): domain Eukaryota; kingdom Metazoa; phylum Chordata; class Mammalia; order Chiroptera; family Vespertilionidae; genus Myotis; species Myotis lucifugus. The sequence goes on from NW_005871508.1 coordinate 731,161, forward strand.
GAGAGAGTGGAAGGGAGGGGGAGAGACAGAGAAAGAGATAATCATTGATTGGTTGTCTGCTCCGACCTAGGCTGGAGATTGAACCTGCAACTGAGGTACGTGCCCTTGACCAGAATTGAACCTGGGATCCTTCAGTCCGCAGGCCAATGCTCTATCTACTGTGCCAAACCAGCTAGGGCTGTATCACAGCTTTTTTATCCATTCATCCATCAATGAACACTTGGGTCCTTCCATATCGTGGCTATGGTAAATAACACTGCGATGAATGTGGGGGTGCATATATCTTTTCGAATTTGTATTTTGGGTTCCTTCAGATATATGCCCAGAAGTGGAATTCGTGAGTCATAAGGTAGTTCAATTTAATTTCTTGGGGAACCTCTGTACGCTTTCCTTAGTGGCTGTACCAATCAGCATTCTCACCAACAGTGCATGAGGGTTCCTTTTCTCCACATTCTTACTAACACTTGTTGATTTATTAATGTTAGCCATTCTGATGTGAGAGGTGGTATCTCATTGTGATTTTGATTTGCAATTCTCTGATGATTAGTGATGTTCAACATCTTCTCATATGTCTATTGGCCATCTGTATGTCCTCTTTGGAAAAGTGTCTACTATTCAGGTCCTCTACCCATTTTTTAATTGGATTTGTGTTTTTGGTGTTGAGTTGTATAAATTCTTTATAAATTTTGGATATTAACTCCTTATTGGATCTATCATTGGAGAATATCTTCTTCCATTCAGTAGGCTATCTTTTTGATTTGTTGATGGTTTCCTTTGCTGTGGGAAAACTTTAGTTTGATGTAGTCCTTTTGTTTATTTTGTCTTTTGTTTCCCTTGCCTGAGGAGATATATTAGAAAAAATATTGCTTAACAGAAATGTCAGAGAGTTTATTGCCTATGTTTTATTCTGGGAATTTTATGGTTTCAAGTCTTATATTTAAGTCTTTAATCCATTTGAGTTTATTCCTGTATATGGTGTAAGAAGGTGGTCTGATTTAATTTTTTTGCATGTATCTGTTAAAAGGACATTTTAAAAAAGGTGTAGGCAACACAGTCTAATAGAACATTTTTCTCTAGACCATTTTTTTCTGCACATTCTTAAATAGAGCAGACATCTGAACTACTAGACATAAGAGAAAACTTAAACATTGAAAGATAGGAATAGAAATGAGTAACAATAGCAAAACAATATAGTAAAAAAGAAAAAAAGAAAGAACCCATACAGGGACAAGAAATTAAGAAAACAATCCTATTCCTGTTGCATCTGCAAACCAGCATTAGAAAAGGAATGTTTTTAAAAACAAAATAGACCTCTCAACAGTCAAAAATGCCAACAGAAGTAAGAAGAAGGGTATGAAAGTTAAGTTGAGGAAAAGATGAAGCCAAGAAATCCCCTAGAAAGAAGAGTAAAAAGATGAAGTGATAGAAAGTATTAGAGAAATCATCCAATATCTGAGCGATGGGAGTTCTGGAAAGGGGATGGAGGGAGAAATCATTGAAGATAATTTCTCAGAAGTGAAGGATAAATTCCCAGATAGAAAAAGCACCTGGGTTATGAGAACAGTGAGTGGAAATACATGTACGCTAGGCACACATATCTCAGAATTCGGGGGGGGGGGGCATAAAGAGAGAGAGAGAGAGAGAGAGAGAGAGAGAGAAAGGGAACTAGTCACACACAAAGGGCCCGAGTCAGAATGATTTCAAACTTAGCAGCCATAATGGATGCTGGAGGACAAAGGAGAAATGCCTCCAGAATTTGAAGAATATTTATTCCCACTTGGAATTCTATACAACAGCCAAACTATCAATCAAGAATCTGTTTTTTTGGTAAGCAGTAGTTACACCTTTTTCTGTCTCCCACATGTCCTTTCTCAGGAAGCTACTGAAGGATATCCTCCATTCAAAAGAGGGAATAAACCAATAAAGAGGAAGACATGGGATTCTGGAAAGAAGCGATCCAACACAAGGAGAGGAAATCCACAGGAAGATGTTCAAGAGGGATCCCAGGATAGTAACTGTGCACCAGGCCTCAGGGGCAACCAATTCCGTTGGAGCATAGCAGCGATTTCTTCAAGAATAGGAAATTGATAGGATATCTGATCAACTAAATATTTCAAAAAGCGGCCTAGACAAAAGATAGAGACTTTGAAGTTGAATTGGTGATAAGTTCACACACACAAAAAACACCCCTCCCCAAAACAAATAAGAAAACAAGACAATTATCTCTAAGGAAACGGAAATGTGTACAGGAAAGAAAATATTCATTTGTTTGCTCATGACTCAGTTGGAACAGTGTTTACCTAATCATAATGTCAACACTGAATTTGACCTAGCGAAATTACACAATAGTTATAGGGAAGTTGGGGGAAGGACAATTGTACTGGGAAAGGTGCAGTGAAGGGTAGGGGAATGAGTGAAACCTAAATTGTCATCAAAGACGTGATCATAAGTATGTTGTTTAGAGATGTGACCGAAAATACTCAAATAATCCCTTCAGAGCATTGAAAGTAGTGGCTCTGGGAAGACAGAGTTGGATATTAGTTCTGTATAAATGTGTGTAGTGCTTTGACTATTTTTTTTAAAAAAATATATATTTTATTGATTTTTTACAGAGAGGAAGGGAGAGGGATAGAGAGTTAGAAACATCGATGAGAGAGAAACATCAATCAGCTGCCTCCTGCACACACCTACTGGGGATGTGCCCCCAACCAAGGTACATGCCCTTGACTGGAATCGAACCTGGGACCCTTGAGTCCGCAGGCCAACACTCTATCCATTGAGCCAAACCAGTTAGGGCTTTGACTCTTTTTTTTAATTAAAAATATTTTTATTGATTTCAGAGATGAAGGGAAAGGGAAAGAGAGAAACATCAATGATGAGAGAGAATCATTGATCAGCTGCCTCCTGCAAGTCTGCAACCCAGGGAGCGAGTCTGCAACCCAGGCATGAATCAAACCTGGGACCCTTCAGTCCTCAGGCCAAGGCTCTATCTACTGAGATAAACTGGCTACTCTTTAAATATACATTTATATCTTTGATAAACATAACTTAAAAAGGAGTCTCAGTAGAGTGTCTGCTGTGTCTTCAATAATTTATGACTCTTCAATAATTATGAGTCCTCAATAATTTACTCTTCTCATTAATTTTTTTATTGATTTATTTTAGGAAGAGAGAGAGGAAGGGAGAGAGAAACATTGATTTGTTGTTCCATTTATTTATGTGGTCATTGGTTGATTCCTGTATATGCCGTGACCCGGGATCAAACCCATATCCTTGGCATATCAGGATGATGTTCAAACCAACTGGACTACTCAGCCAGGGCACTTACCATTAATTTTATTATCCCTAGTGCACTCAATCCCAGGCAGATCTGAAAGGAAGCAAGAAAAAACATCCTCGATGCAGAACAATTCCATCTCTGTGTTAATTCTCAGCAATTTTCTTCATGCTGATCTAATTTGTTAAATTGCAATGAAGATGTGGAACTTGACAATACTTCAGGAAGTAGAAGGCAAGAAGCGAAATTATATTCACCGAGTGACAACTCTGTGTCCAGAATGGTGCATTTCATATACTTGATTTCATTGAAGACCACCCTATACTATAAGTATAATGATCTCCATTTGCTCATTGAGGACAGTTGATCTCAGTTAAGCAAAGTTGACCCTTGTCATGCAATAAGAGGAGTGGATCTGGGAATCGAGCCCAGCTTTGGGGTCTAAGTCCAAGTTCCGCCCTCATAATTCGTCATTCACAGCATCGAAAAGTCTATAGGGGAGATCTTAGATGACAGTTTCATAATAGATTAAATGAAGGAAGCCTGGCTGTTTGGAGAACAGGTGTACCTGGCAAGGTCCCACGAACGATGCCTGTGTTCTCTTGTGAAAACCAGGGCCTGGGCTGGATGCCCTGGAAGCTGACCCAGAGGGCTGCCCTTCTGTTCTTGTGGTTTGCCGAGTGCCCGGTCTTGCCAACTCTAGACTCACAGAACCAGTCTGCTGCTTGTTTAACCTTCCAGATCCCCCCTGTCAGAACAACTTGTACTTTCCCTCTCCTGGCGAGATAAGTGAAGGCTGCACCTCAACAGAGCCTTTCTTTTTCTTGTTCAAAATGTAGACATGCAGCGGAAGCCAGCAGCTTGAGTGAGAAAGGTGGCGGTGGGCTGAATAAGCCATTGGCACGTGGGGTGGTGAAGCGAGACCCTGAAAAGAAGAGTCCCATTGTGATTCTTCTCGCTTCACCCAAGTCCACATGGTCCGAACTGGTGGGACTGGAATTGAGGACTGCCAGGAACCTTAGGCATCCCTGTGCTTTTAGTTCCATGGAGACTGATGCTTACTGTAGAAAAAGTGGCATATATGGAAAGGTACTGTATGAGAGTGCACGCAGGGAAGAGAGGACACAGTCACAAAAGCTAAGAGGGCATGCTCACTGCCTGAATTTAAAAAATATATTTTGTATTGATTTCAGAGAGGAAGGGAGAGGGAGAGAGAGAGAAACATCAACGATGAGAGAGAATCATCTGTTGGCTGCCTCCTGCACGCCCCACACTGGGGTTCGAGCCCGCAACCCAGGCATATGCCCTGACCAGGTATCGAACAGTGACCTCCTGGTTCATAGGTTGATGCTCAACCACTGAGCCATGCATGAATTTTTTTTTTTTAACAAAGGTGTGGGTAGGATGAAGGAAACCCAACAAAGAATGGTGAAGCACCCCAGGTTAGTACCAGTGAGGAGCTGTTATCATCCCGAAGCCTGAAGGAGCCTTGGGAGAGAGGGCTCACCAGACCCTAGACCTTTGGGGGTCGAATGACCCTTTCACAGGGGTCGCCTAAGACCATCGGAAAACACATATATAATTACATATTGTTTTTGTGATGAATCACTATGCTCTAATTATGTTCAATTTGTAACAATGAAATTGGGGGTCACCACAACATGAGGATCTGTATTAAAGGGTCGTGGCATTAGGAAGGTTGAGAACCACTGCCCTAGACAGAGTTGTAGGTAAAGGAGAGAGCTGTCCAACAGAGCTGAGACTATAGGTTGAGGGACACAATCCCCTCCCATCCTGAACTGGTGAGGAGCAAATCCTGGGAATAGATATCCAATGTCATTCTCCTCCCATCCTCTGATCACCTGCTGGTGTCTTCCCTTGGTTGAAGCCAGAGGGTGAGGGAATGTGTTACTGGAGTCCCTAAACCTCAGCCTCCCAGGACACAGAGTAGGATGGGAGATGGGCGGAGAGTGGGTTTGGAGGGGACAGAAAGAGGTGATAAATACAGGTATAAAAAAACAAAAGTCACTCACGCTCCTCACTGTGTCTTGGCAGTTGCTTTGGCTTTCCTCTTTTGGTGCGTCTTCCCCACATGGTAGGTCTTAGCGCTCCAAACGGTGCCAATTCTTCTCAAGGAGACGAGCACTCGTAGCAAGTGTAATTTTATTGTGAAGACAGCTGCACCTTCTTGCCAGCCAAAAAGAACATATGGAAACGTTTCCCACATTTTCACCAGGGGGCACTCACTCCTTTCCCATGGATGGTGAGGAATGCTTTTGGGGAAGTATTTGCTGGCCAACATAGAGTCTTTCTGTAGCCATCGTAAGTGTTGGAATTTTATCCCGAAGTAATTGCTGGCCAAACAGTGTTTCTGTTTTAGGTAATCTGACTGGCCTTGGAGTATGCCTTTTTGGTAAATGTGTGGGATCTGACTTGCACGTTCCACTTAGAAAATGCTTTGGGTCTAAAAACACTGCCTTCCTCTCCTCCCACGGAAACGAACAAAACCGAGAAGGCGTGGAGGAGATGACCTGAGCGCTTAATCGATAGGTGTGCTTTTCAGAGTCGAAAGCCCAACAAATCAAAGCAGGGGAGCAAATCCTCTCTTTGGGGACCGCCTTGTGACCCATCGCCATGATTCATCCTGATGGATAAATGGAGGCTACCACGGGAAACATGTTTTCTCCAGTATAAATTCTCCGGGTGGAAAGGCATTTGTTTGGTATCATATCAATCCTATTTAGCTATTGGCTATGAAGGCGACACACTCTTTGTCAAAGGAACCATGCTGACAGTCCAGTAATAAAGCACTATATGGGGAGTGGGTGGGGTGCCTCAGACACATATTTCTCAGAATCCCCTTCAAAGTGGATTGTGTTGGAGACTGGATGGAAATAATTCTGGATCTCTGATTCCTTTTACATGAACATCATACCTATAGGAAAATATAAGCCTATGTTAAAATATGCAGAATGGACAATGGTGTGGGAATATTGGCTCCTGTTACCCTATTGGAGTCTTGTTATAGAGATTATTTGGCCTATCACTAAGTTGATTCATCCAAGGGATGGGTTAAAATTGGTTTGTTGTGATAGAAAAGCTTATCCTTAAGTCTGGAGACTTTATGGTATAATGAATCAGAGCAAAAGTATTGCCTTAATATCAATCTGGATTTGAATCCTGTCCCCACCGTTTCTTATTGCCACAACCTTGGGAAAGTCATTGAACGCCTCGAGACTTAGTTTTCTAATCTGTAAAGTGGGAAAAAGGATGGTATCTTCTTAATAGGATTGATGCCAAGATGAAGAAGGCCGCACAAGTACAGTATCTGGCACATAAAACATCCAGGACAGCCCTGACTAGCATGGCTCAGTCATTAGTTACATCAGAGAGTCAAGGGCACGTACCTGGGTTGTAGGTTCAATCCCCAGCCCCAGTCAGGGTGTGTGCAGGAGGCAACCAATCAATGTCTCTCTCACATTGATGTTTCTCTCTCTCTCTCTGTCTTTATCTCCCCTTCCCCAACTTCCTTCTACTCTCTCTAAAAATCAATGGAAAAAATATCCTCGGTGATACAAACAAACAAACAAACAAACAAACAAAAAACCCACCAAGTACATAGGATATTGTCATTTTTATAATAAAACAATTGCATCTAAAAGAGTAATATGCAAATTAACCATCACTCCATCACAAAGATGGCTGCGCCCAGTCTCCTCAGCCCCACTGGAGTACCCAAGTCCTGGGGGGCGGCCACTGAGAGCAGGCAGCGTGAGCGGCCTGGCGGAATGCTTGCTTCGTTATCGTGGCAACGAGGCAAGTGTCCCGCCCCGGCTTTGGAGGGCCTCTGGGCCGCAGAGAGCCTCTGGGCAGCAGGTGTGGAATGTCCAGGCCCCACAGAGAGCAGAGAACCACAGGGAGTGGGCCTGAGCCGTCAGGGCTCCCGGATTGGAGAGGGCTCCCCTGAGGGCTCCCAGATTGGAAAGGGTGTAGGTTGGGCTGAGGGACCCACCCCCCGTGCACGAATTTCGTGCACTGGGCCTCTAGTAATACATAATAGTGAAATTACCCCACAGGTTGAAATAATCCATTGCTTCATTGCTGGACTCTGCCCCTCGCTCCCCCGCCCCCCCAAGTAACGTTAGTAGCCAGCTATAGTAGTGCTAATTAGTTATTTTTAAAACCACAGCTGTTTGAATTTACTGTCATGAAACAGGATCCTAGACCCAGGGCACTAACTGATTCATCTCATCCAAGCATCTTCTAAGACCAAGGGAATTCTTTCAGAAATCTGTAAAGCTGGTTTATCTGTGTAGCCGCACATTGAAAGTATGGGTAAATAATTGCAGCTATTGATTTGGAAATTGGAATTTATACATTACCTCTTTCCTTACAAATCAGTGTGTGGGAGGAAGAGTGATTCCTTTATATTTTCTGCATCCCAGCTAAGTTGATTTTCACTGTTTGCTGTAGAATTTGGAAACATGTGAGGGAATCTCTTCTTTCCGGTTTTCATGGGAAATTAAAAATGAAATTTGATGAAAGAATTCTCTGATAACGTGTGGGACAAAGCTGTCCTGCAGAGAATAAGCGGAGAAGATCAAAATACTCAGGGCCCTCAGCTGCAGCGGGTCCATCTGCGTAAACAGGGTTCATTCATTTGAACATTGTCCTATCTTGTGGCACGTGTTGGGAAGAAGGATGTTTTTCTGGGTTTGCACAGTTGGTGGTCATCCTTTCTCACGCTTCTGTATGGGGTGAGCGAGGCACACCTGGCCCTGATGGTCCCATCTTAAATAGATAACTATCCTGGTCTAGCTTAGTATTAGTATTAGTATTATAGTATCAGTAAAAGCAAAAAGAGAGCAATAGACTGATCTCAGGCTGACTTTTTTTCAACATGACCTACCATGTCCAAGGTTTCACATGTTCTAGTCCTGTTTGACCTTCCAATTTGGCTACTTTGCCATTAGTTGTACTAGGAGACCTACTCCCAGGAAAGATGTTGCCTGTTCCCACGTAGTATCTGTTGTGCTACGTGCTAAATAATGGGCAGAGTTGAGATTCCAGCAGAATCTCACACCTCAGTCCAGGAGGATTTTCCCAGTTGGACATCTCAAAGGGGGCATTTATCAACTTCGTTTTTGCATCCCAACTTTCCCATGTCCCATTGGCACCTCCATCCTCCCTTTAGGGGATTTATCTCAGAGATCAAGCGTGAGGATTGCGAGTGACTTTCCAATCCTGTCCACCAGTTCCAGCCACTGGCCAATCAAGTGACAAGCAAGGAATCCTGCTGTCAGCCAAGCAGATAGATAGCGTACACCCTGGATGCTCAACTAAGCATTCATTTCTGATTCCCAGATACCAAAACAAACCGTTACTACTCACTTTTGCTGAGTTAGCATGGGGTGTCAAATGTCTCAAATTCTTCAAAGTTAGAAACTCAAAAACTCTAGTTGATTTGTTTTATGAAACCAGTCAACTCATATCTTGTAGGCTACCTGTCTACTTGGCGAATACTATTTCAAAATAAACCGTACAACCCAAGTCAATATTGTGCCAATGTTAGTTTTCTGGTTGGGACAACATACTACGGTTAATACAAACTATAACCATTGGGGAAACTGGGTGAAGGGTACATGGGAACACTATACTGTGTAAAAAAATCTTTATTGTTGAAAGTATTACATGTGTCCCTTCCATACCCCTCTTCTTCCCCCCCCCACCCCCCGCATGGAACACTATACTATTTTTTGTCACTTCATGCGAGTTTTGAACTATTTCAAAATAAAACGTGATTTTAAAGAAGTGTCTTTTTTAAAAAAAATATATTTTATTGATTTTTTACAGAGAGGATGGGAGAGGGATAGAGAGTTAGAAACATCGATGAGAGAGAAACATCGGTCAGCTGCCTCCTGCACACTCCCCACTGGGGATGTGCCCGCAACCAAGGTACATGCCCTTGATCAGAATCGAACCTGGGACCCTTGAGACCGCAGGCCGATGCTCTATCCACTGAGCCAAACCGGTCAGGGCAAAGAAGTGTCTTTGCAACCTAAACAATGGTCGGGACTCACAGAATTCCATAGCCCACGCATGCTTTTGCTTGTACGTCTAGCTGCTGTCTCTAAGCAGACTATGAAAAGAAGCAAACTGTCAGAGGTGGGAGAGGACAGCCTAGGCGGTTCCCAGACCTTGTGGATTCGCGGCACACTCTTGAATATTAGAATTTTGGCAGCCCTCTCGGAGTGATTAGTAGAGCGAAAACAACATGTAAATGAATGAGGAATCATTTACAGTGCAGTGCAATCATTACCACAGTGGAACAATGTCTCGCAGTGTTTACAAAGCAGTTAGTGGTCACCCTTTGCACACTGGCCTGCTCTGTGAGTGGGATTGTTTACTGCCTTGCCTGTCCTCTCTTAAATACTCAAAATCTCTTGCTCATTTGACCTCCATTTTACTCTTGTTCATAGGAGGTTGGACCATCCTTTCTATTCCCCTGCCTGTTCAACGAAACCACCCTTCAGACAGATGCTGTCCCCACTTAAAAAATAGCCACATTGGGCAAAATTCGGTTATACCCCTGTGTCAGGCTAGTGGTTCATTAGTAGGTCACAACTCGATGGTTGAGAACCACTCGTCCAGATATGATAGGTGGAAAATTTACTTATGTTCTTGGCCAATGCAGGTGATTTTTATAAAGCCCGGCTAAAACCATATGTCTCTTTTTGGGATATTTTAGACAAGTGGTTCTCAACCTGTGGGTCGCAACCCCTTTGGTGGTCAAATGACCCTTTCACAGGGGTCGCCTAAGACCATCCTGCATATCAGATATTTACATTACGATTCATCACAGTAGCAACATTACAGTGATGAAGTAGCAACAAAAATAATTTTATGGTTGGGTCAGAGCATGAGGAACTGTATTTAAAGGGCCAGAAGGTTGAGAACCACTGTTTTAGATTCTGCTGACCTTCCTCCTCTTCCTTTAACTCAGCCTACACCAAGTATTCTAACGTGGGATTGGTCAATCTCTGTGTCATTTTGTAACTCTTCTTTAAATGCATGTTTTCTCATTCTAGAAAGATAAGTTCCATGACTATAGGAGAGCCACCTGCTACTTCTTTTTTTGATCACCTGAGTGAGTTCAATTCCCTTCTATCTGTAGATTCTGAAAATATCCATTAGGTTGACTTATCTAGGTTAGATGGTTTAAACAAAGGTGAGAAAACTTTAATCATGTCTATGTTGAACTTGTGATTGAAAAATTTTGCCAACTGCCACGCAAAAGGCACTGTCAAGAGAATGAAAAGATGAGCTACGGAATGGGAGAAAATATTGGCAAAAGTTATATCTGATAGATATCTGATGGTTATCCAAAACACACAGAGAACTCTTAACACTCAACAAGGAGAAAACAAACAACCCAATTAAAAAATGGGTCCAAGACCGGAATAGACACCTCACCAAAGAGGATAGACAGATGAAAAATGCACACGAAGCGATGCTCCACATCCTCTGTCATCGGGGAACCACAAGTTAAAACAACAACGAGGCACCGCTACACATCTATCGGAATGGCCAATGTCTGGAACACCAACACCACCAAATGCTGGTGAAAGTGTGGAACACAGATCTCTCATTCATTGCCGGTGGGAATGCAAAATGGTACAGCCACTTTGGAAGACAGTTTGGCAATTTCTTACAAAACTAAACATATTATAACCAGATGATCCAGCAATCAAACTCCTTGGGGTCTATCCAGAAGAGTTGAAACGTATGTCCACACCAAAACCTGAACACGATGTTTACGGCAGCTTTATTCATAATTGCCAATAACCAAGATACCCTTCAGTATGTGAATGGATGAGTAAACTGGGATATTATTAAGTGCTAAAAAGAAAGGACCTAGGAAGCTATGAAAATACTTGAATGCATATTACGAAGTGAAAAAAGATGATCTGCAAAGACCACTTACTATATTATTCCAATCATATGACATTTTGGAAAGTCAAAACTATGGAGACAGTAAAAAGAACAGTAGTTGTCAGGGGGTAGGGAGGAGAGAGGGATAAATAGGCAGAACATAGACAATGTTTAGGGCAGTGAAAACCCTCTGTATGATGCTATAATGGTGGACACAGTGTATTTATACGTGTGTCCAAACCCGTGGAGTATATAACACCAAGAATGAGCCCTAACCCTGGCGGAAGATGTTGATAATGAAAGAGGGGGCAGAAGGTATATGGGGAATAACTCCACCTTCTTCTCAGTGTTGCTGGGAACCTAAATGAATTCCAAAAACGAATCTCTTAGCAATCCCACCAGCAGTGGATGAGGGCTCCCTTTTCTCCACATCCTCTCCAACGCTTGTTATTTCTGGTGGGGTTGTCAATTGGTGCAGCTACTCTGGAAAACAGGATGGAGGTTCATCAAAAAATTAAGGCTAGAACTACCATGTGATTCAGCAATTCCACTTCTGCTTATTAATCTGACGGATATGAAAAGACGAATCCACAAACACACATGTATCCCTATGTTCATTGCAGCAATATATATAATAACTGAGCTATGGAAAATACCTAAGTATGCATGGATGGATGGATGGATGGATAAAGAAGGTACAGACTGCAGGTAGATGGTTCCCAGAAGGGGTGGTGAGTAAGGGGAGGGCAAAACGGATAAAGTGGGTCAAATATATGATAATGGATGGAAACTAGACTTCCAGTGGTGAGCAGGCTAAAATGTATACTGATATCAAATTATAATGTTGTACATCTAAAACTGATATAATGTTATTAACCAATGTTACCTCAAAAAGTCTTAAAATGCAAAAACATTATTCTGGTCAATACAGTCACATAATCCTTCAAGAAAAACATTCTGTATTTACAATATTCCCTTCTTCTTTCAGTAACTATGTGTGGGTCATGTGTTATGTTCCTGCTGTTGGGTAGGCTCTGAGGATACAAGGGGAGCAAGACTGGTGGGGTTGCCCTAGCTGGTTTGGCTCAGTGGATAGAGCGTTGGCCTGCAGATCGAAGGGTCCCGAGTTCGATTCCAGTCAAGGGCACATGCCTGGGTTGCAGGCTGGATCCCCAGTAGGGGGCGTACAGGAGGCAGCGGATCAATGATTCTCTCTCATCATTGATGTTTCTCTCTCTCTCTCCCTCTCCTTCCTCTCTGCAATCAATAAATTAAAAGAAAAAAAAGACAGGTGGGCCCTTGCCTGCACGGAGCTTATACAGGGTCTTGTTCCTCAGTGGTAACCCAACACAACTCCGTCTTGAGGAAATGGGTGGGCCGCACACAAGGGCCTCCCAAAAGGCCGCCCACTCGTGTCTGACTTGAGGAAGGACCATGACTGTGCCTGGGACCATAAAGTGTCCTAAGTTCAGAGTCTTCAGAACACAGTCTCCAGCGGGCTTCCCATGCCTCGCCTTCTCTGCATTTGGAATATAGCCTCCTTTTTCTTTTCTCTTCACAAAAGTAATACAGTCATCCCTTTCTTTGGATGTATCATAAAATGGCACCCAGTTACACATGCTATTTATTAACCTTTTTAAAAACCTGACATAGCCCGGCCGGTGTGGGTCTGTAGTTGAGCATCAACTTATAAACCAGGAGGTCACGGTTCGATTCCCGGCCAGGGCACAGGCCCGGGTTTCGGGCTCGATCCCCGGTGTGGGGTGTTCAGGAGGCAGCCGATCCATGATTCTCTCTCATCATTGATGTTTCTCTCTCTCTCCCTGTCCCTTCCTCTCTGAAATCAATAAAAATATATTTAGAATAAAATAAAACCCTGATATATGGTGGACTGGTTTCCAAGTCAACAAATGTGTGGGTTCACGCACATCAAGGTCAGAAAGCGGGGTGCTCGGGCTCTCAACTCGAACCGCCTGGGCTCCCTCCTCAGCGTCAGAACTCCTAGCTGTGCTGCTCTGGAGGGATTGCCCCTCTTTTTTAAAAAAATATATTTTATTGATTTTTTACAGAGAGGAAGGGAGAGGGATAGATAGTTAGAAACATCCATGAGAGAGAAATATCGATAAGCTGCCTCCTGCACATCTCCTACTGGGGATGTGCCCGCAACCAAGCTACATGCTCTTGACCAGAATCGAGCCTGGGACCTTTCAGTCCGCAGGCCAATGCTCTATCCACTGAGCCAGACCAGTTTCAGCATGGATTGCCCCTCTTTGTGCCTCAATTTAGCAATTAGCTGAGTGAGCAGTCATTCTAGGACCGACTTCATTGTGTTGCCGCGGGATCAAGTGAGAATGACCATATAAGAACTCAATCATGTTAGCTATCTTTCTATATCAATTGTTTTCCGAAGAGTTTCATTTAAACCAGTTCGGCTTTGTGAAGGAGATTTACATTCCCATGACTCAGTTTGTATTTCATCTTTTTTTTTTTTCACCTTCCTCTCCACCTCCCCTCTCCTCTGGCAACCCTGTTTGTTCTCAGTATCCACCAGTCTATTTCTGTTTTGTTTGTTCGCTTCTTTTGTTAGTTAGATTCCACTTATAAGTGAAATCACATGGTGTTTGTCTTTCTCTGACGGACTTATTTCACTTAGTATAATACCCTCGAGGTCCACCCAGGTAGTTGCCAATGGTAAGTTTTCTTTTTTAGGGCAGAGAAGTATTCTGTTGTCTATGTAAAAAAGCTACTCCATTGATGGATAATTCATAGGGAAGAAAGTCAATAATATTGTAATAACTATGTGTGGTGCCAGGTGGGTACCAGAATGATTGGGGGGATCACTTCCTGAACTATATAATTGTTGAACGACTGTGCTGTACACCTGAAACTCATATGGAATAATATCGAATGTCAACTGTAATTGAAAAATAAAATACATACACACGCACACACTACACACACACACTACACACACACACACTACACACACTACACACATTACACACACACTACACACACACACACTACACACAGTACACAGTACACACTACACACACACACACACACACACACACACACACACAGTGTAGCTTCTCTGGATGAGTCTAGAGTGAGGATCCAGAGTGTCTGATGCCCCTCCTAGGTTTTCTAGAAAAGAGACTCTTAGATTCAGAGTCTCTCGCTCCCACCTGGAGAACCCGATGCTGGTGCAGAGGCCCAGGCCTTATTCTACCCCAAGGAGCCCGGGCCTCTGTGTTCTTTATTGCCTGCCCACGTGGTTCGGGTACACACAGAAGGTTGACCACAGCTCTCCAATTCTCTGCAACACGTTCAAAGCCATGGAGCCACATGGTCATATTTGATGGCCACGTACACTTCATGGAGCGAACACACACGGATGTCTGGAAGCCTCCACCACGGTGGCTCTGTAGGTTGCTTCCCTTTCTTCTTCCAGGTTTAGCAGTTGCTGCAGTAAATGTTCTTACACATAGATATCCTTCTGTACGGGTGTGAATGTCTGCCCTGTAGATTTAAAAACTATACATTTGTATTGATTTCAGAGAGGAAGGGAGAGGGGGAGAAAGAGATAGACACATCAGTGACAAGAGAGAATCATTGATCGGCTGCCTCCTGCACACCCGCTACTGGGGATGGAGCCTACAACCCGGGCATGTGCCCTTGATCAGAATCGAACTCGGGACCGTTCAGTCTGCAGGCTGATGCTCTATCCATTGAGCCAAACCAGCTAGGGTTGAATAGTTTTTTGGGTTTTTTTTGTTGTTTTTTTTTTAGAAATGAAATTGCTGTGCCCGGAAGATGGGTGCTTTAAATGTTGATAAATATTGCCAAATTGCCTTCTGAAAGGTTATATCAATTTACTCTGCTGTCAAGGGCGTTGAAGAGGGTACCTCTCTCCCCAGTCTGTCATTTTTTTCCCTCTTGACTCCGGTTTTAACGCTGTTTATTTTAGGGCGTCGATGAAATCCACATCCATGGTAAACGGATCTGTAGGCCCCCAACCGATTACCTTTCAGAAAGAGACTCAGCGACCCCACGGATACTTCAGGCATCGTTTTCTTATCTGGCCTCCCCCACCCACCGCCGTGGCTCCCACCGATCTACCTACGCATCTCCGTCTCTCTGGCGTCTTCAAAATAATATAAGAAATGTCGCCGCTGTTTTTGATTTCAGGCTGAGTTTTCCATTTGCTATGAAAGAGGTTGTTATTTATCGTCGAGAAATTCCGAAGTCAAAATAATATAATTCTCCCCGGGTGGAGCTCCCGGATGCCGCGCTCCGGTCGGAGCCGTATCTCCGAGTAACCCATCACGGGAGTGACAGCTCCGGTGAGTTAGGAGGCTGCCGGATCATTAGAGCATTGCCAGTGTAAGGATGGATTAGTGCCAGGCATCGGCAGCCCGTGATCGCCCTGTGATGCATGGCTCCGGATCAGAACAATGGCCCAAAGAAACGGTGAATTCTTGCGGAGTTAGAAATGAAATCTTCTTATTTTTATTTTTTTATTTTTTGAATAAGGAATAAATAAATAGGAGTGTTCTTCTTTCACCGGGGGGAGAAAGGTCTAAATCATATATTCTCCGTCTTCTTATGATCCCTTGAGGTTTGTCTGGTTTGAGCTAGAGACAAGGTCTTTAGGCCGGATGGGTTTCCTAGTTACACAATTAATTACCTGGGCCGAGGGAAGATCAGCCAGGTTTCCTTTTAAGTCGGGGGCGGGGGTGGGGTGGGTAATTAGTAAATGGAAAACATTTCTATTTGTGCTTTGAAATGGGAACCCACTGAGAGCAGAGACCATTTATTTTTTTATTTTTTTTTAAAATATATTTTATTGATTTTTTACAGAGAGGAAGGGAGAGAGAGCAAGAGTTAGAAACATCGATGAGAGAGAAACATCGATCAACTGCCTCCTGCACATCTCCTTCTGGGGATGTGCCCGCAACCCAGGCACATGCCCCTGACCGGAATCGAACCTGGGACCTTTCAGTCCACAGGCCGACGCTCTATCCACTGAGCCAAACCGGTTTCGGCTATTTTTTATTTTATTTTATATTTTTATTGATTTCAGAGAGGAAGGGAGAGGGAGAGAGAGATAGAAACATCAATGATGAGAGAGAATCATGGATCGGCTGCCTCCCATACGCCCTCCACTGGGATGGAGCCCACAACCCAGGCATGTGCCCTGACCGGGAATCGAACTGTAACTTCCTGGTTCAGAGGTCCACGCTCAACCACTGAGCCACACTGGCCGGGCGAGAGCAGAGACCATTCTAAAAAGTAACTTGGTTTATCACCGCAGTGCCTGAGCATGCGTCTGGATTGCTTAGCGATGGAGAAAAGGCCGTGCTTCTCCAACACCGGAAGGTCCCACCCTGGACTCATTCCTCTGCATCACGGCATTGACCTCCGAATGGGCTTCTGGGAGTGGAATTGTGGGGGCGAGGGGGTGAGAGGTGTTGCATGGACTCCCACCACCGGCAGGAGGGCAAAGGACCCATAGGGAGAGACACAGAATGTGGGTGACCAACATCTGGGATTTTGAAAAGACAGGTTAAAGCTTCAGGCTGTGGAACCAGATTGACTTGGGTTGGAACTCTTGTCTGCCCCTTCCCAGCGGGGCCGAGTTGCCTGACCTCTCTGAGCCCATCCATTTCATGTGGAACGTGGGGATGCAGCTGTAACTGCCTGGCTGTGGTGAGTGCATGAGCTGCTGCATGGAGAGGGCCTCCCTCGTACCACGCCTGGGGACTAAGACGAGGCAAGTGCGGCCCAAAGAGGTCAGGGGACACGCCCCAGGACCCACCACCAGAAACACCGGAACCAGGATCGCATCCAGATGTTTCTGATTCGATGGCCTGAGGCCTACACGCCTCCACGTTTCTGGAAAACACGTTCACAGGGTAGTTCTGCAGCGGCTGGAGGTGTGTGGCATCCCTGGAAGCATTCCTTGCGAGAGATACAGATGGGAAACGTGCACCAGAAGAATCAACCTCAGCCTCTCCCTGAAGAGCAGAGCGTCGGGGAGCCCTGGTGACCCTGTGGCCTGGCGGTCAGCACAGGCGGGTTCGCCTAACCCAACAGAGCCTTCCAAGGAGGGGCGCTCACCGCCACACTTGACTTTTAGGCCGCCTCTCCTTGTCCTCAGCCCGGGCAGGGAGGGCATGCCTGGTGCAGAGAAGCAAAGATGGACTGAAAAGCCCTCCTCGCCATGCTGCCCCTCCCTCCTCATTCCCCCTTCAAAGCACACGGCAAAGAACAGTTCTGTCCTGATGGGGCATCAGAATGGCATTGGAGGGCATTCTGATGAAAACTGAATCCTGCCCAGCCAGCGTGGCTCAGTGTTTGAACCTCGACCTATGAACCAGGACAGTGGTCGCCAACCTTTCGGACCTCACGGAGCACCAGTGGTCCTCAGACCACTGGTTGGCGACTGCTGAACTAGGAGGTCACGGTTCGATTCCTGGTCAGGGCTCATGCCTGGGTTGCAGGCTTGATCCCCAGTGGGGGGTGTGCAGGAGGCGGCTGATCCATGATTCTCTCTCGTCATGGATGTTTCCTTCCCTTTCCCTTCCTCTCTGATATCAATAAAAGTATTAAAAACCAACCAAGCAAACAAAAAAACTTGAATCCGGCAGCTTGCTGCCGAGGCTGCAAGTCCAGCTTTGGGTTGTGAGAGAACAATGATCTTTTGTGGCTACCAGTTTGTTTGATTTTTAAGACACAGTCACTTGGAATCGACACATCAAGGTCAGAGACAATGGTGTAAATCAGTGGTTCTCAACCTTGGCTGCACATTCGAATCACCTGGTAATCTTTTTAAAGTCCTGATTTCTGGGCCTCCTCCTCCGGAAATTCTGTTTCTTTGTTACTAATGCTGTGGCCCCACCCCATAACAAAGAGACAGAATTTCCGGAGGAGGAGGCCCAGAAATCAGGATTTTAAAAAGATTCCCAGGGGATTCTGATGTGCAGCCAAGGTTGAGAACCACTGGTGTAAATGACTGCAGCGAACTTCTAATTTCAGTGGCCAGAGGGGGAGGAAGTGTGTTGGAATGAGTGTCCCCCAGTTGGTGGTGGTGGTGGGGGGTCCTGTTTTCTTTGGAACGGCTCTGGGGGGCGAAGGAAGGCCCTGTTTCCCTGGCTCCTTATTTTTTATTTTATTTTATTTTTTTTGCAGTTGTTTTGGAGAACAATTTTCTCTGACATGTAGCTGGGTGTTTTATGGCTGTAAGAAATATATTGGTTTATTCATCTGTTGCAACTATAATAATATTGCCATTGGAGCCCAACTCGGTAATAAATCAGGCCATTCCTTCGCACTCCATACAAATAATTAAAATAAAAATCGACTGTGCCAGTGAATTTGTCCTACAAGCTGAATAGAATTGTGTGCTATAAGTCTAGATATTTGGGTTGACACAGGGCTGTATATCTTAAAAATAAGAAACCAAAAGGTGGGAAAATAAGACCTTATTTCATTACATGCAATTTATAACATTTATCTTGAAGATGAAGTTGCCTTTCTCTGCTGCCTATTAACTAGGAACCAGAATTCGAATAGTGTGGAATGTTCAGGGCATTACCCCCCCTCACCCCCTCCCCACACTCTTTCTTCTCTTTTCTTTCCTCTCCTCCTTGCATCATGGAAAAAAACACAACAAGTTGATTATTCACCAATGTCACTGCAATAAATTTAATAAAAAAATAAAACAACAACAACAAAAACAAGTTGAGGTCCATTATTGTGGCTCTGGAAATAAGGGCTTGTTATGTATGCCTGTATGCTTGCATGTCATATATATTTTTATTTATGTCCTCCCTTTTTCCCTGAAAAGAATGGAGCTTGCAAACATATGTAATTCAAAATAAAAGGGAAGCGGGTGAGTCAGAAACATTGGTGGAAAGGGGGGACCCGTTCCGAAGAAGAAAATAAAGGCAGGAGACTGACCCCCACGGTGGGTCCCGTTGCTGGAGGGGGGGCCACGCAGTTGGCTTGGAGGCTCCTGGTGGGATGAATGCTCTCATTCCCAGGAAACGTTAGATTAGATACACATTAGCGACTCGGGGGAAGCCTCACAGTGCTTGGTGCTGACGCCACAGATGGGTCCCCTGTGGGTCCTTACCCAGAGGACTCTCTCAGGGACAAGAGTCTTCAATGGCGTCCTTCAGACACACAGCCATCGGCTGAACTTTTCCTTATCTGTGTAGCTCCCTGAAGGCCAATGGCTCAGCGCTGCACAGCAAAGCATTTCTATGGGGGTCAAACGTGTACCCTGGGCAGGCAGTTCTCTCCTGCCCTCGCTAAGCCAAGAGATCATAGCACACGCCCGCCGTGGGGCTCACACTTCCCTGTGCACACGATTCTCCCAAGGAGTAGGTTACAAGGACAAGTGGCAAACCTCCTCCCCCACCCCTGGGAGAGGGCACGCCAGGTTCTGTCACAGAAACAAACAGGTCCAAAATCTCAGGGGCTTGAGGATGTGGAGAAAAGGGAACCCTGGTCCACGGCTGGTGGGAATGCAGGCTGGTGTAGCCACTGTGGAAAACAGTATGGAGTTTCCTCAAAAAATTAAATATGGAACTGCCATTTGACCCAGTGATCCCACTTCTAGGAATACATCCTAAGAAACCCGAATCAGAAATAATGTATGTACCCCTATGTTCATAGTAGCACAATTCACCATAGCTAAGATCTGGAAACAGCCCAAGTGCCCATCAGTAGGTGACTGGATAAAAAAGCTGAGGTACTTTTACTCCATGGAATACTATGCAGCAGTAAAAAAGTAGGATCTCTTACCCTCTGAGAAAGTATGGAGGGACCTGGAGAGCATTATGCAAAGCGAAATAAGCTATTCTGAGAAAGACAAGGATCACATGATCATACTCATATGTGGAATCTAATGAACAAAAGAAACTGATGAGCAAAGTAGATCCAGAGACATAGACGCATGGATCAGAGCGTGGAATCTCAGTGGGAAGACAGGGGAGAGTGATGGGTGGGAAGAGATCAACCAAAGAACATATACGCATCACCCATGGACACTGACAATAGGGTGGCGAAGGCTGGGGTTCGGGGAAGGGGGGACCAGAGGGGTCTATGGTGGGGAAAAGGGGACATATGTAATACTTTCAACAATAAAGATTTAATTTAAAAAAATCTCAGTCTTAAAACGAAAAGGTCCATTTCTTGCTCATGCTACATATCCATTGCAGGCCAGCCGGGAAAGTGGGAGGGGGTGGGGGTCGGGGGGGGGGGTCTCTGCTCTATGACCTTTGCACGTAGGGACCCAGGCTGGGGAGGTGCCATCTCCGTGTTTCCATGGAAATCGATTGGGGGCGAATCACAGATCGGCTCCTAAAGCTTCCATGTGGAAGACGGGCGCGTTCCTTCTCCTGCTCGGTTCACGGTCAGAGCGAGGCAGCTGGTTATGCTAAACGTCAAAGGGGGCAGGGAAACACAACCCCCATCTTGGGTCTGGAAGAAGAGAACTGTGTTTTGTATTCGAACCCCAGGCCTTTCCAGGGCAGGGAATCTCTGGACCACATTTTAAAAAGCATGAAAGGACCAGAATATGTATCCCTCAGGAATCCTACCATCAATATTTCCCTGAATTGGGCTTGAGCTATGCACTGCTTGCTGGTGCCGTTGAGGTAGTAACCTGCCGGTAGCTCTGGGGTGGAAACAGCAAGCACCCAGCCACAGTGGGGGTAGCAGGCCTGTGTCCTCCAGGTAGAGAGGAGGCGCCTCCGAAGGACTCTGATTGGAAGGTGGTTCCCTTCTAGCGGAAGGTGGACCTGTTCCTGTAGCATCTCCATAGGTCGGGGCAGGATTTTCCTCAATAGATAGTTTCGACTCTGTTACACTTCCCACGAGGTCCCAGAGTTTTATGCCACAGACAAGAGGTTCTCAACGAGATGGGAGAGACAGAATCACCTCGGATCTTGGGGGGGGAGGGGGGGGAGAAATAACCAGCGTGGAGAGTTAGGCTGGCTCCTGGGCTTCTGTATTTTATGAAAGCTCGGCAGGAGGCCTCCAGGAAGAGAAGCCCACCCAGGCGTGGTGTTCGAAGACATGGAAACAGTTACAGACAAGGCCACCTCTCACATGTCTCAGGGAAGTCCCCCTGAAATGCTTCACTATGATTTGGCGGCCACCTCCATTTTAAAAGGGAACGTGATGAATGAACATCGTTAGAGATAATGTAGATGTACTGAAAGGCCGACGGTGAAAATCGTCACTCTGATTCCTAGAGGCCCTCGCGTCGAACTCTTTTACCCATTTCTTTGGATGTGATGCTGCATCTGTAAAGAGCTCAGAGTGCTCGTCCTCTATTTGCCACAGCTAATCTTTATCAGGGATGACCCAGAGCAGTGCTAGCCAATAGGAACACAGTGAAGCCTGCTGATGTCATTTTAACTTTTCTGGTTGGTACATTAAAAAAAAAAAAGGAAAAAGAAACAGGTGAAATGAATTGTAATAATATATTTTGTTCAACCCAATATATCCGAAAGACTATCATTTTGACACGTAATCAATGCAAAAATTATGAATGAGATGGTTCACATCTTTGTTTGTGTGGAGTCTTTGTCATCTGTTGTGTGTTTAACATCTAACATCTCAGGCCTCACTGGCCACATGTCAAGTGCTTGTAGCCACATCTGGCTCGTAGCCACTGTACTGAGTAGCACAGACCGAGAGAGTCCCTGTGATAGCAGAGTGCTCTCATGCAGGCTAAGAACATGATGAACTTTTATCTTTAACAGGTTATTCACTACGATGCTAAAAATGTGTAATAGTGAGCAAGAGAGAAATAGCTCTATTCCAGCCTATCTATCTATCTATCTATCTATCTATCTATCTATCTATCTGACTATTATCTATCTATCTATCTATCTATATCTATCTATATGACTATCATCTATCTACCTATCATCTATCTTTCTTTCTTTCTATCTATAATCATCTATCTATCATCTATCTATCTATCTATCTATCAATCATCTATCTACCTATATGTCTATTATCTGTCTATCTGTATATCTATCTATCTATCATTCTATCTATCTATCATCTATCTATCTGACACTTTTCATGTGGATTACAGGACAGGGAGACTTAGATTTGAAACTTGTCAAGAAGGAAATGGGTATATTTTTGGCTTTGTCTTCGATTAATTATTACTTAGTTTTGGGGAGTAGGATTAACATTTAGAAGAACACTATGGGATGGATGGAACTCCGCTGTCCAATCTGATAAGACTACAGCCACAGAAACGACAGAGGGAAGCAAACTGTAACGAACTGGGTCAAGTTTTGAACAGATCTGGGGAGGTGGCCTCCTCTTCGGGTGCCATGTTAGTTTAGGATTTGCACCCAACTGTTACTATGAGGGGACTTACCCAAGTCAGTCCAAAAGCTTGCAATGTAGAAGTCCAGGGCCGTTCCTCTTGGAACTGGGACTTGTCGTTTCAGGCTCTCAACGTCCATTTTCCCTGCGAGTACAAGCCCCTCAGTTTCCCGTGGAGACCACCCTGTCCTCCACTCCCCGCCCTGTGCTTTGGGAAGTATTCATTCGGCGCTGACTGGCAGCAGTGAAATGACTGACCACCCGGGGGATTTTGGTGCCCTGGCCACAGTCATTGGATCAAGGGTGGGCATACGTAAGCCTCGCCAAGTGGGCTCAGTCAGAGACACCTTGGGGTTGTAGCAGGTCGGAAGAGGCACTTGTTTCCCTGAGCGTGAGCCTAGAAGGATGTGTCTTGGAGCGGCCAGGGCCATCCTCTGAAGCCTGGGAATGAAGCCCCCACAGTGAGTGAAGATGCTGCGGCTCAAAGAGGAACTGAATCCTGAGGATCGCGTTTCAGCTCCAGAACTCAACTGTGCTTGAGACCAGAGATCTACTCTTGACAAGACTAAATCTCCCAGCTTTCTCTATTTTGGCACCATTTCTGTTAATAAATTTCTAGTGTATATATATATATATATTTCCATTTTGACGTAGTCATCTTTCTCTATAACAATATTTCCCAGTGTGGACTTCTCAGGTTAATAGTCCTATAAGATGCTTTAAGAAAAAGTGTTTCTATGGTCAAATGAATTTGATAAATTGTGTAGACTATACATTCCTTCACATGGTGATTCTCAATGTACTTTAGCCCATTGAAAGCTCTCAGAATTTCTTGAGTTAAGACATTTGATTAGCTCTGTGTGTTTTTTCAAGACTTACTTGGCCATAGCATTGTCTGTTTGTTAAAAATTTTTTTTTAAATATGAGGAAGGGAGAGGGAGATAGAAACATCCATCAGCTGCCTCCTGTACGCCCCATACTGGGGATCAAGCCCGCATGGCCACACTGGGAATTGAACCAGCAACCTCTTGGTTGTGGGATAACGCTCAACCAGCGGAACCACACGGGCTGGGCTGTTTGTGTTTTGCTGACATCTATTATTCTACTGTGGGACACACTTTGCAGGCTTCTGCTCTAGGAAGGAATTCCCCCATGTTTCAGTGATCAGATTGGGGCCACTTCTATCTGAGGTCCCTGGGGAGTGTGTATGTATTTCCACCTTGTAAAGAACCATCCATGAGAAGCCATCTGTCTAAACAGACATTATGTGCCTGTTGGGGAAAATGGAAGTATTTTATATTATTTTTATACTGGAGGCCCAGTGCATGAAATTCGTGCATGGGTAGGGTCCCTAGGCCTGGGGCCTGTGGGCTGGAGGCAGCTCCTGAGTTGAGTGCCTGCCCCCTGGTGGTCAGTGTGCATCATAGCGATAGGTCGTTTAATTTGCATATTAAGCTTTTATTATATAGGATATTTTTATTGATTTCAGAGAGGAAGGGAGAGGGAGAGAGAGATAGAAACATCAATGATGAGAGAGAATCATCCATCAGCTGCCTCCTGCACGCCCCCCACTGGGGATGGAGCCTGCAACCCGGGCATGTGCCCTTTGACTGGAATCGAACCTGGGAATCCTTCAGTCTGCAGGCGTCCATTTTAAATCTGAGGGAGCCCATCCCTCGCTTATCGGAACTTTTTCAACACACCGTTAGTGGGTAGATTCCCCTTT
>NW_005871508.1:755834-765063 GCF_000147115.1 Myotis lucifugus
CGAAGTTTCAATCGCACTGTACGTGCGCGCCGCACGTGGTATTTTGTGGAAGAGCCACACTCAAGGGGCCAAAGAGCTGCATGTGGCTCTCGAGCCGCAGTTTGCCGACCACTGCTCTATAGTACATAGACTAGTATTAGGCAATGTTTAAATGCTCATTACTTTGTTAGTAATAATACTAATTACAATAATGCTGTTGGTATAAATTGCAGATAGAATCGCCAGGCTTGGTTAAATGATGGTATTTTTTCCCTGAGCTGCTGCTGCTGCTTCTTCTTTTTTTTTTTTTGAGGTGTCATCCTCTGTTGCAATTCATTGCAGTGGACTACATTAATCATACCCTGTTTTGTTCTTACTGACAGTAATGAATAGTAACTGATACAAGCCAGCCTGCTAGGTCACTGATGAGGTGGCCACCAAAGCTCTTTTCCAAGGCAATTCTTAATTACGTTTTGTGTGTGAAATACCAGATGCTGCCATTCCTCTCGCTGGGAATCTGCTCTGGGTTTCGATGCCATGTCAGATTTTAAACAATGTCTCTGGTTGACTTCTCCTCTGTGAGCCTCAGGGAGAAGTTGGATTCAGTTGTTGTTCCTTATCGTTTTATTCTTTACTTGGATGGCTTCCTCATCCGCTCTGTCCCATCTCGTTTTTTTTTTCTTAAATATATTTTATTGATTTTTTACAGAGAGAAAGGGAGAGAGATAGAGAGTTAGAAACATCGATGAGAGAGAAACATCGATCAGCTGCCTCCTGCACATCTCCTACTGGGGATGTGCCCGCAACCCAGGTACATGCCCTTGACCGGAATCTAACCTGGGACCCCCCAGTCCGCAGGCCGACGCTCTATCCACTGAGCCAAACCGGTTTCGGCCCATCTCGCTTTTCCATGATTGTTTAAGTCAGTGATTCCAGCTGAGCTTGGAGAGTGAGGCTAGTATTCGAAGGCAACAGAACTCTGAATGGTAGCGATGTTTATATGTCTGAAGGCTCCAGATACAGCTCTGTCACCGACAGAGACTGCTTGTAGGGCATCGTGAAATACTATCCCATATCGTGGGGTTTTGTAACTTTGAAAAATCTGGGAAATGCTCCCTATTTGAAGGTCAGCTTTTGAGCCTCCTCAACTACCCAAGACACACCTGGCAACATAGGTGCAAGCAAATAAGGCATTTCAGCTGCTAAGAACACAGTCGTGTTGCCAAGCATAGGACTGTATTCCGAGGGGAGGGCAAGATTTTTTCTAAAAGACGCTGACTTATTCATGAATCTAAAACGCGGCTGGGAGATTCATAGACACGGAGAACAGACTGATGGTTGCCAAAGGGAAGAGGGTTTGGGGGGCCTGGGTGAGAAAGGTGCAGGGACTGAGAAGTACAGATTGGTAGTTACAGAACAGTCACGGGGATGCAAAGTACAGCACAGGGAGTAGACTCCACAATAGTGTAATAACCATGGATGGTGGCAGGTGGGTACTGGGAATATCGGGGGGAACACTGTAAGCCTATGATTGCCTAACCACTGGGCTGGACACCTGAAACGAATACAAAATAGTATTGAACGTCAACTGTAATGGAAAATACCAACACCCTGGGGCTGGCAAACTTTTTCTGGGAAGAGCAGGTAGTCAATACCAGTATTTTAGGCTTTGCAGGCCATACAGTTGCAGTCACAACTGCTCGACCATGTGGCCTGCTGTCGAGAGAAAGCCAAGCGGCTATGGACAATATGGAAAAGCATGAGCATGGCTGTGCTCCAATAAAACTTTATTGACAAACAAGTGGTGAGCTGGACTGGCCATGTGGCTGTCGTTTGCCCACACCTGACCTCAACTATGGTGGCAGATTAGAAGCAGCAGGGCAGAGGGGGACAGCAAGGAGGCATGGCTGCTGAGCAGACGGGAGGGGAAAATGATGCCTTCAAGGGAGACAGAACCTTCTAGAAAGTGCTGCTAGCCACGCTCCTTCCACGGGGAGAAATGGTTCTGGGAGCATAATAACATGATGGATGATATGATTTCAGACGTGATCACTGAGATTTATAATGATGACCTCACGGCCTCCAGGAGCTATTAAAATACAGCCTGTATATTCTGATGACAAAGCCAGTGAATTAGTGAACACATTGGTGAGAGGGACAGAAGTGATGGAAATAAAAAAGGAATTCTGACCCCGGGAGGGGGTGAGCGTTGGTCATGTGAAAAACGCTTACGGAATTCTCCATTTTTTGAAATCTGTGGCTCTTGAAGTGCTACGGCGTGTTTTATCTTTTGCTCTGTAAGCTTGAGACTAGCGGACAAAACCAACTTTCCGCACGCGTCTTTGGATAGATTCTCTGCGGGCTTTAGGAGAATATTCAACATTTACCCTGCCTCCTGTTTAAAAGCAACCTCTGCAGAATGATAAAGGCGCTCATGAGCTCAGGGTGCATGCTGACGGCCGAGAAAGAGTGTTCTCCTCGGAGACGGGGCATCGTGGACCCACTGGTGCTCAGCTCGGAGGGAAATCGGTTGTTTCCAGCCGGGGACCCTGGGAATACATCACCTCCAGCAGCTGGGCTGCTGCTGAGCTGGTGCCTTTGAGGATTTCCCCAACGCGTTCTCCAGGCCTTTGTTAAAGGAAGGAAATGCTGTGACTCTCCATTCAGCAGCTTCTAGCCCCTCCTCCTCCTTCTTTGCTCTGAAGCATTCTATATTTATCACTATTGATAAGGAGCATCAATAATGCCTGGGATTTAGTCTGTTTCTCTCTTAGACAGAGTTGATGGTCACGTTATAAAATAGGAATTTGTACAGACGGCTTAGAAATTTTCCCAGGCTCTTTCTAAAACCTCTCAGGTTTTGACCATTAGAGGCTGGCCATCAAGGAGATGGACAGGTGAAAAGTGATTTAAAAAGATACCCCGACTTTACAGAAGTGTTTCCTTCTTAGCTATGCGTTTATCATAGCCTCGCAACAATACTGCAAAGGATTGCAGGGGGTGAATCCTGGGGGCCTCAGAGCCAGACCCACAGGTGCAACTTCTCGATTCGTAGCGTATGGCTGGGCATCGGTGAATACATCACTTAACCTCCGTAGGCCTGTTTCTTTATTTGTAGTATGGAACCAATAATTCTGTATTGTTCAGGGTTGTTGGGGGAATTAAATGCGATGATGCATGTGGGGTTCTAAGCAACCCAAACTGGGCTCTGGAGAGAACAAAGGAAGGCAGGGTGTATAAAGGCAAAAATCACAAAATGTAATTGCTTCATGCAAATGAAGGCTTGCCGGCCAGCTTAACAGGGATTGGTTGGTTCCAGTATGCAAATGAGGGAGGCGAAAACTACGAGGAAGGAAGTCAAGTCTATGGATGTCCATGTAGGTTGTACTAGGATGGTTAGCAACAGGACTAGCAACTTGAGAGCAGCTCTGAGAACTGAGGCAGAAGATGTGCCGAGACCCCACTTCCCTGAGCGCCTCCTGACTCTATCTTCAGTGACGCTCTTAGAAATGCTTATTTCATTTCATTTTTTTCTATTATCAATTCCTATCCCTCTACTTTAAGGGCCTGTCTAGATGACAGTGGGCAAAAGACACCATTATCTAAGGAATTCCCACTATTCTAATATCTGATTCATTTCCAGCTTCTAGATCTAATATGCCTCGTAGTTACACCGACATAATCTCCCTTTCACTTTTTCTCCTCCAACTCTTATTCATAGAAGGCCTGCTGGGGAAGAGCTACACAAATTAGTGCTACGAATTTGTTAAAAGGCTCCCCCCACCACTCCCCCCCTCAGTTTTGATGTTGCTTCTTTTGAGATAATCTTTCTCATCCCCGAACATTCCCATAGAACATGGGTCTGGCCAAGAAGTTATCAAAACGGAATCTTCCGTAACCAAATCCTGATGAGCTAGCCAAACAATGTTTGAATTCCCAAGTAATTAACGTAGTGAGTTGGAAACAATACAATGGCTTTGTGTGGATGGTGCCTGGAGTTCTAAATTCTGAAAGTCCTTTGGGGGTTTGGTAACTGCACTTTGTCACAGTAAAACAAGCTAAAAGTAATATAGAATTATATATATATATATATATATGCCTCCTACTGGGCCTTGAACAGCCAGCAAGCCTACCCTATCAAAAGGATGCTAAAAATAGCCTCCACCACAAAGAGCTTCTGCAGTGTGGCTTCTGATGAAAACACGGTCACAAGACTCTGCTATCATTGGCTAACTTCTATATCAATGAAATCTACTTTTTGAATTTTCTGATTAAGTTTACCTCTGGGGCGTAAGGACCATATGTGTGCATTTTTAGGATTTCAAGGAGAAGGCTTCCATTCACAATTTTGTGCTAGATGTCTTTTTTTTATGAACCTGGCTCCTGGTGGCCTCAAGTTTAGTATCTTTGAAGGTGACTATAGGCAGGTAGGAAATTTAGGCCAAATGGGTGACCTCATTATTTGAGTTTCTGGAGGCGGCAGCTGTTCATGACTTGAGCTGTTGCCACGGAAACAATTAGCAGCAAGCCCTCACTCCTCACTCCTCAGCATCCCCGAGTAGGCAGTGATCTCCCTAATTAGCCGAGTGATCTTCGGCAAGCCGCTTTATAGACGGGAAATGGGAGGTGGGAGTGGAAGAGGTCGATAGCAGCGCTCTCCTCGTCGCCGTAAACCACCTCGCGTGGTGCTTCGCGTGTAGTGCGCACTCGTTCGAGAAGGATTGTTGAGCAGCTGCTGGGTGCCTGGCGTTGTTCCAAAGGCTGAGGTTACCGCGGTGCCCGTGGCAGACAAAAGCTTCCATTCTGGTGTAGGAAGACAGACAAAAGCCAGGGAAGGAGTCAGGGTTTCAGGTGCTGTTAGAGAGAGGAGATGGCTTCTAAAGACTCAGTATCAGGGGACATCTCTGAAAGGGGACATGGGAGCGGAGACACGGACAACAAAGGGTCTGTCTTGGGGGGATCTGTGGGCAGAGGGAATGCCCAGCCGAGACCCTCAGTGAGGCTCGGGAGAAGAAGATGTCCCAGCCAAATGCCTCCCTTGTACCTTGGAGATTTCTAGGACCAGCTTAGCTCTGGAAAACATGTCTTCCTGTGTAATACCCGTCACAATGGCTATCCCAGAACTCGTATTGCCAAGATAGTTCTTGTGTAAAAAGTCTCCCAAAGAATAAGAAGTGACTTGGGTTTCTTAAACAGGTCTGTTCCATCAAGGCAGGGCTCCTCCTAAGAACATCTGTACTCTTATGTTTTAAAAGCACACAGTCACAAATATCAGGCATCTCAGACCCCCCGAATCGAGACATGTACACTAAGTTGCCTTTCTTTATTTTATTTCTTAAAAAATATTTGTATTGACTTCAGAGAGGAAGACAGAAGGAGAGAGAGAGAAACATCAATGATGAGAGAGAATCATTGATCTGCTGCCTCTTGCATGCCCCCCACTGGGGATTGAGCCTGCAACCCAGGCATGTGCCCTTGACCAGAATCGAACCCTTTGGTCTGCAGGCTGACGCTCTACCCACTGAGCAAAACCGGCTAGGACCCTACACAACTATTTAAAGATAAATACTGAAATCCCCGACACTATCTAGGATTTAATTTTTAGCAGTTCAGATGGGAGAAATGTTTCAAAACATGTCTAAGCACCGAGTTCTGACGGATGCTTCTGCTGTTTCTTTGAGCTTTTGTATTTCCCAAGACTCCAACACCATATCTCATGCTTCCACATCTCAGATTTTGCCCTCACATTCATTGTGATAAAGGTTTGATTGGAAGAGGTACATATGTGTAGGTGTACATGCATGCATCTATGTGCTTGCATGTATGTTATGTGAATTTTTAAAACAAATCAGTTTCACATTACCTGGACTCTATACTATTTTTTGACTGTTTTGCAAATTGTGTTGCCATCTGATCTAAACAGTTCAAGAGTTACAGACGGTAGTCAATATTTTGAGCAGCGTGTGAAGTGAAAATGACTCCCTCTCCAGTACCTTCCCTGGCTCCCAGCACTTCTTGTTTTCCATGCCTCTTTCTGATGCGATTCTTGTGAAGACAGTACAGCTCCAGCTTCAAAAACACCTCTGCTCAACCTCTTCTACTCTCTGCCATGCCATGTTCGATGTTGGGCTTTGATATCTCCGAATAGACGGGGAGAGAGAAGCGGATGGAGGCGAGGTGAAGGATGAAGGAGTGGTGGGAGAAGAATGGTTGATTGTTTTTCTCTCAGTGCAACCCTTGGACGATAGCATTGGGCCATAGACAGTGAAGGAGAGTTCATTTATCTTGCTTTCTTTGGCGCTAACTACACTCTTTTGGTTCAGAGAATATGTACCTGTTTCTAAATCAATCTCACTTAATGATACAGCAAGAATCAAGTCCCTCTGTCTTTTTTCTTCTCTCCAATCTTTGGTTTACAGTGTTGTAAACAAGCTAGACCTTTTGTGTGTCTGTGAGTAATTTATTGGGAAGTTTGGAGTTAACCCTGTCAATCCCGAGAGAGAAGATATCCACTAGTAAGGGCTCCAGGTGGCTAACTGGTCTCAAATGTGAAAAAAAAAAAAAGTCTGGCAGCTGTTTCTAAACAAGGGCCCCTCCAGCTAGCCACACTCTAAGGCAGTGGTTCTCAACCTTGGCTGCACATTAGAATCACCTGGGAATCTTTTTAAAATCCTGATTTCTGGGCCTCCTCCTCCAGAAATTCTGTTTCTTTGTTATGGGGTGGGGCCACAACATTAGTAATGAAGAGTCTAAGGAGAAGCCTGCACGAAGCTGCCTGCCTCCTGCACCAAACTGACTTGCTGCCTGTACTGTGTTTTTGCAGGCTGAGCCAGCCCTTATAAAAGAGTTCCTGGAATTGTGTTTCAACCAATAGGATGGAGACTTGTCCAGTCAGAGTTGTGTAGCTATATCCCTATTAGCATTTTCACCAACCAATCAGAGTGGCCCTACTCTGACCAATCAAGACAGTACTTTTTGGATGGAAACTGTGAGAATCTGGAGTCCTCATTTGCATGAGGATGGACCAATCAGGAATGAAGGGCGGGGACTTCATTCTATATAAGTCAGCTGCCCTCTGGTTCTGAGATGGCAATTTCCCTAAAGAATGAAGTCTGTGTTTCTCTGGCTCATCTCGTGGAGGAGATTAGAGCAGAGAGGGTCTAGCTGGAGAGGGTCTGGGGTAGAATGGAGCATCATGTACCTTCTCGGAAGGTTTTACTTTCTCTCCATGGACTCCCAGATTGACATAGGGGTGGCGAACCAAAGGTCATTGGCCCGATTCAATGCCAACAGGAATCCCCAATCTGGGGTGTGGGGAAGAAGGAAACTTGTTAGCGCAAACAGCTCAATTGTGATGTAGCTCAGCTGTGGAACCTCACAGCCCGGCAGTCCTCAGGTGAGCAAGCAAACATTTTATTTTATTTTTAATGTATTCTTATTGATTTCAGAGAGGAAGGCAGAGGGAGAGAGAGAGAGGGAAACATCAGTGATGAGAGAGAATCATTGATCGGCTGCCTCCTGCATGCCCCCCACTGGAGATGGAGCCCACAACCCAGGTATGTGCCCTGACTGGGAATCAAACTGTGACCTCCTGGTTCATAGGTAGACGCTCAACCACTGAGCTACGCCGGCCGGGCACAAGCAAACATATTAGAG
Organism: Myotis lucifugus; assembly: GCF_000147115.1. Lineage (NCBI taxonomy): Eukaryota > Metazoa > Chordata > Mammalia > Chiroptera > Vespertilionidae > Myotis > Myotis lucifugus. Next base: position 763,470 of record NW_005871508.1, read on the forward strand.
TTCTGCTCCACTTTTGTGTTCCAGATAAGGCAGCCCACGCTGTGTTTCTCTACTCGTCCTGTGCCCAGGCCTTGTCATTGTGAAATATGGCGGGGGCAGATTCCAGAGTTTCCTCAGCCAACAGGGATTTAAGGCTCACAATGGCAGTCACTCGCACACACCGTCACACAACAGCCTATACTCAGGAGTGGGCCTCGAAACAATAGGGCTCTGGAGGCCATGTTGGTTAAGAGGATAAATTCAGTTCGTTTATACTAAGAATTATGGGACATGGTATGAAAATACATTCAAAATATATTAAAACTACAATAAAATGCTTGCCCTTGAAGCCAGCCCAGCAGCAGAGTTTGAGACTGTTTTGGAACCCATGACAAAATACAGTGAAATAAGTTTGATTTTGCCTGATTGCACGGGGTCTCAGTTTAAATTTTTGTTTCATTTGAGTCTCACAGATTTCTACCACAGGCAAGGATTTTCCTCGAAAGCCGTGATCTGGTTGAGAGGCGAGGAGGCCTGAGGAAGGAGTGTGTCCGCGTCTCAGGTAAGGGACTTCTGAACCCCACTTTCTCCACCTGTCACGCGGGAGGGTAGAAGCATGGGGCCTTGCTCTGATGCCTTTGATGCTGAAGGTGATTTCTGGGAGCGATGTTATAAACAGTTGAAAAGCCATGGGGTAGGGGCTCTTTAAACGCAATTCAAGCCTCTGGGAGCAAGTTGTCTCTCACTAAAATCTCTGGGTGAATGGTCAGGGTCCCATTTTCCACGTGAGATAAAATATCAAAATGTCCTCATTATGAATGTAAACCAACCCATTGTAATACGGTGGAAAATAGGAAAATGGAAGTGGGTGAGGTCATATGTGTAATTCTACTGCTAGAGGACAATTCTTGGTGGCTTGTTAATGCATTTCTACCGGGACTTTTCCTGTATTTCAGGTGTACTATGTAATGGCATTATCTTGTTTCTAGATATTTTGTACCTTGTCTTAACCATTATAATGATTTTCCTTATGTGTGCATAGTCTTCTTGGTCTTTTTAATAGCCGAGCGGATATATTTAATTGTTTCCCTGTTGCTGGGAAATGCATTCCAAGTTGTACTCTTACAAATGATACGACGATAAATATCTTCACTCCTATGAAACCTGGTCTCTCTCCAAGTCCATCTGACTTTGCAAAAAAAAAAAAAAAAAGCGTTTGGTTGGCTCAGGCTACGGAACCCTGGCTGATTCCATGTTATACAAGCTCCGTGTTATCTTTGTGTTTACAGTGATTCGCGATTATGTTTTGGAAATGCTTGTGGATTTGTTTGTGCAATCAGCCCCAAAGTAGGTCTGCCAGTCACTTGAAAACGCTAAGTGGGGCCCTGACCGGTTTTGCTCAGTGGTTAGAGCGTCGGCCTGCGGACTGAAGAGTCCCAGGTTCGATTCCGGTCAAGGGCATGTACCTGGGTTGCGGGCACATCCCCAGTAGGGCGTGTGCAGGAGGCAGCTGATCGATGTTTCTCTCTCATCGATGTTTCTAACTCTCTATCCCTCTCCCTACCTCTCTGTAAAAAATCAATAAAATATATATTTTAAAAAACGCTAAGTGGGC
>NW_005871509.1:0-12430 GCF_000147115.1 Myotis lucifugus
ACCTTTGATTCTCTTGCAGGTTTGAATGTATATTGGCTGTCCTGGAAAATAACTATGTGGGATGAACCCCAAGAGTAGAGGGTGTCTGGCTGCCAAGAGGGCAGGTGCCCAACTGGGCAGGGAAGAGTGCCCATCAGGTTTTGGTCTCTGTTGAGAGACAGTTGATGGTTGACTGTCTTGCAGGCCTGCATGACCATGCACATGTCAGGGGTAGTACAAACCTCAACTGTAGAAAGCTGGGAAAGGCCTGTTTGGAATAGAAGGTCTGAGGCATAGTTATGCATAGAAAGAAGATTTAATACCAACAGTTACTGTTTTGTTATAACTCCATGAAAAGGAATTGGCAAGGAAAATCAGAAAATCTTAGAGTAGATCGGTATGTTTTTCTCCTTATGTAATTCCTCCAAAATTTGGCAATGCTAAATAAGTCATGGCAATACATTTTTTGCATACATTCAATAAAACCGGTTTCCAATAATAATTTTATTAATAAAAACCTTTGACTGGAGTATCATGTTTTAAAGAAACCTGTCTGAGCTCTGAAGACTTGAAGCCAATAAGAATGCCCCGAAGAAAGCCTGGTATCCTGCTTGGAAGCCCTGAAGATGGCTGGCACTGGAGCATCAGGCCCATGCCCTACCATCACTGGCGGTTGGTCAGAGTAGAAGGGGAGCAATAAGGATGCCTCTGCATCCCTGCGGAACTCCCACACACTCTGGGTCACAACGAGTAGGAGGGCTACTGAGATGGGCCTTAAAGCCTGGAGCATAGGCTCAGGTGGAGTTGCTACAGGTAAGGGATTCACCTAACTCTGAAGATATTGCTGGCAGGCCTGATGGCGGCTGGATGGCTTGGCTTCCTGGCCCTACAGGGCACGTTAAAATTCAATCATGAGATTCCAGCAAAGGTAGTCAGTTACCATTCTTGTTGTGTTTATGCAAACATTGGGCCAAATAGAATACAATAAATAAATTAATCTTAATTTGGCTTTTTGATAGCCATAGAAAAATTTTTTAAAAAAAATCCTATTTCAATAGAAATTGTTAAAGCTAAAATGGTTTCTTTCCCTTCCACCAGACCATTTGTTACAGTTTGTCTCTGCTAGGTCACAAGCCCAGCTCCTTCTGTGCCCAGGACAGCAGGAAGCCTGAGTGGAAGGTGACCTCTAACCAGACACACCCGCTGCAGATCACCCTCAAGAAGACAGCGGACCTTGCGGGACCCCTTGTAATCCTCCTAATGCTGCTGACTTTCGGCCCTTGCATCATTAACAGACTAGTCCAATTTGTCAAGACAGGCCTCTAGCAACGATGAAATAGAAATGCAGTCCGTCTCACGATTGAGCCGGAAGTTCCAAGACAAAGGGGGGAATGAAAGGGCGAGGGCTACGCCCTTCCATCTTGCCCCGAATCCTCCATTTTTGGGCAGCAGCCATGTGCTCAGCAAGAAGCTTCTTCCTGGAAGCCCAAGCTTCTGCTAGCCACACCTAGCATTTCTTTAAACTAACCAATGATAATCAAGGGAAGTGCGTGCCATAGATACAACTACATCCCGTGTAACGAGACACCGACTTGCGCCTGGCCAATCGGCAGGGCCCACAGTCCTCTCTCCTCCCCTTACTATAAAACCCCTCTCCCCACAGGGCTGACTCTCTCTGCCACTTGCTGCTGCATCGGTAAGGAGGGTAGGGGAGCCAAGCCCGGGTTTGAATAAAAGACTCTTATGCTTTTGCATTGGACATGGCTGGCTCCCTGGTGTGGTCTCATGGAGATCCTGAAATCTGGGCATAATACTGGGTGAAACAAAGGGCGCATTTTCCAGACAGGAAAGCAGAGCCCATGCCATGCAGATGCCTGTGCCATTAAAAGAGAACACCTGCCAACTTGCATCTGCATCTTTTCAGTCCTTTTGTCCTTACACTTCTCAGAGTCTGAGCTTCTGGGAAAAGCGGTGTTATCCTGAAAGTAAAGGCCAGAGTTAGAAATAACAAACAGTTACTTGAGAATAATAAAAAAATAGCTGTTTGTGAAGCACAGATTTAGACAGATGCCCAAATAGTGCTCTGATTAGGAGACCAAGGCCATGGGTGTTTATGAGAAGGGGAAGGGGAAGATGACATCAGTAGAAGGAAGGCTTTGCTATTGGTGCAGATGAGCTAACATAGTGACACTAATTCTAAAGAATGTTTTCAATGACCCGTCTTGTAGTCATCAGTTCGGTAGTCATAATACATGCTTTCCTGTTATCTTTGCAAACAGTTACTTGGGACACATGTTGCTTCCTGCCCAGTGCAAGGTTATTTTGCTATTTTAGTATTCCAAAGTCTTGAGGTGTAAGTCATGCACTTCCTCTCAGAGCTCAGCTCTGGCTCCATTTTCAAGTGGTTCTGCTTATATTATTTTTCACAACAGCTTTGCACTTATGCTCAGTTTTGCCTTTCATGCTTGTGGTAAGCATGTTAATGGTCCCCAAAGATGTTAATATCTTAGTCTTATAAGTATTTTAGTCTTAATGTCCTGTGCAAAGATAAGTCAAAGTTGCAGATATAAATTTGCTAATCTTCATATGCTAAACTAATATAAAATTTAGATTATCTTGAATTATCTATGTGACTCCAATGTAATCACAATGATCTTTAAAAATTGAGAGTGGAAGGCAGAAATCGGACAAAGGGAATCATGAGAAAGTCTCAAGCGTAAGGTTACAAACAAAGTGGAGGAAGGGCACATTAGCCAAGGAATGTGGGTTGCCTTTAAAAACTGGTAAGTAAATGAATCAGATTTTCCCCAAAAGCCTCTGTAAAGGACCCAGTATTATACACCTTTATTTTATCCCAGTGAGACAAGTGCTAGCTTTCTGTCTTAAATAAATGTAAGATAATAAATTTGTTTTAAGTCACTACATTTTTAGTAATTTTCTGTAGCACCAATAGGACTCCAGTACAGGTTTTTCCAACTAAGGCAGAGTGCTACTATAACAAATAACTTAAACCATGAGAGAGGCTTCAGAATTTAGCAGTGGGAAGAGCCTGAAAATTTTTTGAGGAGCATAAGAAAAAACACATAGGTTAACTTGAATAGATATTAATAAAAGTATGAATGTTATGCCGTGGTTGGGTGGCTCAGTTGGTTGGAGTGCCATGCTATATTCCAAAAGGTTGCAGGTTTGATTTCCAGGACGCATGCCTGGGTTGGGGGTTGCATCCTTGGTCAGGGCATATACAAGAGGCAACCAATCAATGTTAGAGAAAAGGTGACTCTTGTTATATAAAACGAAAAAGCTGAGCAGAATTGTGTAAAACAGAACGTGTGTAAAGTGAAATTGGATTCAGCTGAGATTTTCAAGCAGCCTTACAGCCTGGTTTCTTCTTATTGCTTACAGTGAAATCTGAGAGAGAAGGGATTTAGATAAGAACATCTGAAACTAATATAACTGTAATATAATGTTGTGTACAAACTATAGTTAAATAAAATAGAACTGTTGAGCACAACGAAACTAGAAATTGATGATTTGGGAATTCTCAGTCCATCCAGGACACGGGAGACATTACAATCAGGAGATTCAGTGTCAGGAAACTGGCCCTAGAAAAAGCCAAAGATGTGGTTGGACAACCTTCCCCAAGACCTCAAAGAATAAAAAATAAAAAAGAGTATCCAGTCACATACACACCGCTGCAGAAATTCAGCATGTGACTCACAGAACCTCTCAGCAATTTAAGCAGAAACTATAAATCTGAATGGAATTATCTGTAGAGAAACATGTTTTGTTTTGTTTTGTTTTGTTTTTGCAATGGAGTGAATCCCAGAGAAATGCATAGAAGGCCCACACATTTCTGGAGGGCTGTGTGATAGCACAGCTTGGAGACAATCTTGTATTATCTAGGTAAGCTCAACATAATCACTAGATCCCTTAAAGTAGAAGAGTGAGCGGAAGAAAACTGGACAAATGGCACGATGATAAGCTAAAATGACCTGAAGTCACTGGCCTTAAAGATGGAGGAAGGACACATAAAATGAGTGTGGGCGGCCTGAAGTGATTCTCTAACAGCCACCACTGCCACACAATATCTAACACCTTGATGTCAATTTGGTGAGACCAAACAGCCTCTAAACTACAGGCTCCATTTCCACAAAATAGAAGAGGAAAAGACATTTCCCAAATGACTGCTTAATGCCAGCATCACTCTGTTACTAACAGCATACAATGGTAGCATAAAGAAAGTTACAAAGGAATGTATCTATACATTAGACACGAAAATCAGCAAAATATCAGAAAACCCAATTCAACTACATATACACATAATTATTAAACATGGCCCCATAACATTTATTCCAGATATTCAAGATTTTATAAAAATAAAATAGTTCCATATATTTTTTAAAATAAAAAAAGTAATCTACCATATTGAGAGGTTAAGGAGAAAATATCACATAATCATATCAATAAAGATGGAGAAGCCATCTAAATTTTATTAAAATTCAATACCTATTCCTTATTTAACAAAAAAAACTTTCAGTAATCTATAAATAGAAGGGAAACTCCTTTAGCTTGACAAAGAACATACACCACTTCAAAACAACAAAATGTAATGGGTGTCATGCAAAATATAACCAGTGTCATCTTAAGGGTAAAAAAAAATGGAGGTTTTCTCTATCAAATTGTGAACAAGGATAGAATGTCTCCTCTTACTAATATTATTGAACAGAGAGAGTACTAGAGATTCTACTCATTTCAGTAAGACAAGAAAAATAAATGAAAGCCATACATATTAGGAAAAAAGAATAAAACTGTGTTAAAGGAATATTCCAAGTATTCTACAAAATAATATAAATAAAAGCCTTAAATCTGATAAATGACACCAGCAAGTTCACTGGATACATGCTCAATGTGTAAGAAGCACTCACATTTCTACGAACAATGAATGTGTAGACATCAATGTTAAAAATATAAAACCATTTGCAGTAACTTCAAAGTAAATGAAATCCTTACATATATATCTATGTATACATAATTTATATTTAAATAATATCCAGGAGAATAAATAAAATTAATTAAGACATAAACAAAGGTACATAAGTTGCTCACAGACTGGAAGACTCAATGTAGTAGAGATGTCAATATTCCTCAGGTTAATCTATAAGATTAAGACAATTTCTATCAAAACCCCAATAAGGATTTATGTAGACATAGCAAATATATCATAAAAATTATATTGATAGGTGAATAAAAACAATAAAGTGGAAAGAATCATTCTACTCATTATGAAGACCTATTTTATACCAATAAAATAAAGACAATATGGTTTTAGTATAAGGACAGACACAACAGAGTAGAGAATATAGAAGTAGTTCAATGCAAATATGCCCCACTCATTTTGAGAAATAAACAAAAATTCAAGGAAGGATGGATTACTTTTTCACAAAAGATGGTGCAGCAATTAGAAATCCATAGGCAAAACATGAACCTCAATCTAAACCTCACATAAGATTAAAGATTAAATCAAAATAGATTATCAATGTGAATAAAACTATAATTATTTCATAAAAGTGATTTTAAATTAAGAAAATAAGAAAAATATTTGAAATATTTGACACTAAAAGCATAATCCATAAAAGAAACAACTAAAACATTAAACCTTATCAAAATTTAAAATTTTGCTCTGCTAAAGTCCATGTGAAGAAGATAAAATGACAAGCAATAAATTGGGAAAAAAAATTATAAGCCACGTATGCCTAAAAGAATTAGTACTTAAAATCTATAAAAAACTCTAATAAGTCAACAGTAGACTAAATAGAAATCCAATTAGAAAATGGGCAAATGATATCCACAGATACATTATTCAAGAGGATATACATGCTTGAGATGGTTTGGCACAGTGATTAGAGTGTTGGCCCAAGGACTGAAGGGACACGGGTTTGATTCTGGTCAAGAGCATATACCTCAGTTGCAAGCTCCATCCATGGCCCCTTCAGGGTGTAAGGTTTAATCTGAGATGTAAGATTTAATCTGACCGAAGCCAATAAGTTGACCAAGACAAGCAGGGTAAGAGTGAAAGGTCGCGTTTATTGAAAGCTCTCGGGTGAGGTCCCGCGGTCCGAGAGCACAGGCCGGGGAGTCACACCCGCCTATGCCTGGCAGAGCTTCTTTATGCTGCTGTTGGACCAATCAGGTTTATCTGAGGTAGCTTGTGGCGGGTGATTTATGAGCGGGAAGTTTGTACAGCCGCACCCTGGCCATCCTGAGAAGTCTCCGGTGGTCATTTACTGTCCATCAGGAAGTTAGCACAACTGTGGCTCGGTCATTCTGGGTTGTTTGTCCAACTCAGTGGGTGGGATCAGGAAAGTCCCTATTTTTCCAGCCCCAGACCTTACACAGGATGCATGCAGAAGGCAACCAATCATGTCTCTCTCACATCGATGTTTCTCTCTCTGTCTCTCCCCTTCCTTTCCCCTCCCTCTAAAAATCAATGGAAAAAATAGCCTCTGGTGAAGATTAACAAAAAAAGGAGGATATACACAAGGCAAATAAATGCACAAAGAGATATTTAGCACCATTAGAGATCAGTTATATGGAAATTAAAATCCCAATGAGATATTTAGTACACAGGTATCAGACTGGCTAAAATGAAAAATAGTGGCAATACTCCAGTGTCTGTTTCAACAGGCAAAGAACTTTAAAGTCATCCTTTTTATCCTTAAAATAAGAGAGAAAAAAAGCTGAAGAAACTGAAAGTGGCAAAGAATACTGCCATTCCCAAACAGGAAAGATGTGAGGACACAGAGACTCACAGGTAAGCAAGAGCACAAGCTGCTGGAGTTAGCAACTAGCAGCAACCCTTAACCAGTCTTTAATGAATTGAGGAGGCTGAGTGCGGACGACCCTCAAAGTCAAAATATCTTGGATTCTATGGATTCTAGTTTTAGGAAGCTCTCCATATTTTTATGAGTTTTACCAAGGGGGGGGGCATAACAGGTTCTCATGGGAAAGATGGAAGAGAACTCCCCTTGTGATTCTATAAGGAGAGAGAGCAACCATTTTGAAAAACATTCAGTGGCAAAGTAATGATTTTGAACAATTCCCAAAGCATTATGTTTTTTTATAACAGCCTGCTTTACAATGAACACTATCAGAGCCGTAGTGTCCCAAAGGTCCCTTAAAATATCCTCATTTTTTAAAAATTCTTTTTTCTTGTTGCTGCTCTGATTGGGTGTTTTCTGCAACTTTATCTTGTAAATCACTGATTGGATTCTCTGCTTCATCTAACCTACTGTTTGTTGCTTCTAGTGTATTCTTCATTTCAGATGAACTGGAACTTCAGATCTCAAATTTAATTCATTCTGGAAGGCTGTTCGAGAAATGATTTGTTAACAAAAAATCATTTTTCCCATTAGAAATAATGTAAAATGGATTAATTTGTTCCAGATCCCCATATGATTCCCTATTTTAACCATTCTTATATGCAGAACATGTCCAATGTACTGTTCAACATATAAACAAACACTTCTTTTCTTAAATGTATCAAACAACTCCCTGCTAGCCTTAAACGAATCGCTTTTAGCACTAGTTCTAGGGGTGCTTTCAGGGAATCACTATGCCGCATCTTTGCTTTTTCACATGTCACTGCCTCAGAAATGCAATCACCACTAACTGCTTTTCATTCACCCACATCAACAACAGTTTTTCTACCTCTTCAATTGCCTGTGATCACTGTTTCTTTCACCCCCTTTAACAACATTAGCATTCTAATGGCCTCCATAGGTTTTAAAATTGTGCCAAATGTTCATTTTGCCAGCAAAAAAAAGCATAAACACACACAAATAAAAATACCCACAAAAATACTCACAGCACCATTTCCTGAGATGTAAACAATGCAAGATTTGTGGCTAACTGATTCACATTCTCTCCTTTGTTTGTGGCCTGAGAGATGCTGTTTGCCATGCTGATGCATCGGCAGGAAAAGTTTGTCAGGTCAAGACCCAAAATTTTATTCAAAGACTGAGGTATTTTTTTCTGTGAATAGCTTGGTCAAGAACCAAGGTGAGGTGAGGTGTGACTGTATTGTATTCTTCTTTTCTTACTGGTTTTTTTTTATGGCTTCTATGTCTCTTTTTGTGCTAAGTATCTAAGTTCTCACTGACTTTATCCATCCTTCCCCTAATTTCCTTAAGCATCCTTATATCCATTGTTGTGAACTCTATATCTGGTAGATTACTGACCTCCATTTCATTTAGGTCTTTTTCTGGAGGTTTCTCCTGTTCTTTCATTTGAGGCATGTATCTTGGGCTCCCTATTTTGGCTGCCTCTTTGCATTTGTTCCTGTGTATTAGGTTGATCTGCTGTCTCCCAGTCATGGTAGGGTAGTAGGTGCAGTAGGTGTCCTGTGGGACCCAGAGGCACTGTCTCCTTGATCTCCTTAGCTGGGTGCTCCAGGAAGTCCCTGTGTGGGTCATGTAATAGAGACTTGGTTATCGTTGGCCAGTGAGGTCCACCGTCAGGTTGGCTGACTGTGAGGATCGGCCCCAACTGCAGTGCCTGAGCTGCTGTGTGGGTGCTGAGCACAGAAAGAGGAGTTTGCCTCAGCGGGGTCTAAATCCTGCCGAGATCTCTCTTTAGATGTGCCACTTGTGAAGCCTGCCGGGTCCTGCTCTTAGGCTGTCAGAAGCTGGCCACTGAGTGTTTGGTTTTGAGGCTCTTGGGAGGGACTCTGGTGCGGGTCCATGTCAGACCCGGCCTCTGACTGGGTCTGCCCAACCTGTTTGGAGCCACAAAGTGGTCCACAGCTTGTGGCTGTCTCTGCTGAGTGGGAAGGACCAAGCTGTTCACCAAATCTGTTTCCCACCAACACTGAGCCCAAGGGCAAATCAGCAAAAGTCCCAAGGCACCCTGAGCTCTGCCTTCACCTGCCTCCGTCTGTCTCTGCCTGCTGTCTGCCTATTAGGCTCAATCATTTAAATAGCTTCCAGCACAGCCGCACAGCTCAGTGGTTGAGTGTCGACCTATGAACCAGGAGGTCACGGTTCAATTCCCAATCAGGGCACATGAATCAGGAGGTCACAGTTCAATTCCCAATCAGGGCACATGCCCAGGTTGCGGGCTCGATCCCCAGTGTGGGGCATTCAGGAGGCAGCCAATCAATGATTCTCTCTCATCATTGATGTTTCTATTTCTCTCTCCTCTCCCTTTCTCTCTGAAATCAATAAAAATATATATATTTTTAATGAAATAAAGTAAAAATAAATAAAAAATCTTCCAGTGATACTTGAGTTGCATTTGTAGGTTCGCAGTAAGTAGCCAGCTAGAAGCAAGTGATGTTCACCAGATTAATACACATTCAAACTGGATGTCAGTGCTGTTTCTGAGGCCATTTAGAAAAAGTCCCAGAATTCTCGAATGCTAGCTGCCATCTGCCACATGCCTGCAAAACTCTGTGATAGGGTGGAGTCTCAGGGAGTAACACTTGGAGTGCGGGAAACGAGTTAAGTCGGCTCGCGTGAATTGCGCGTACTCCGCGGGAGCCGTCTTAACTCGGTTCATATAGATTTGCGGTGGAGTGCGGGAAACGTGTAAACTCGGCCGATTGTAACTGCGTATTACCAAATATTTGTTTGTTTGCCGTTCACAAAGATACCTACCTGCGTATGCGAACCGTTTCATATCCATTGGGGTAATAGGTATCATAAAAATCCCTTGTAAGTAGAGAACACTTTATGGCGCTGGTCGAGTACAATACCGTTAGGGTACCAATGTATTGTTTTCTCATTTTATAACCGATATCCCTGGATATCTCACCATGCAAAGAGAATAGTTATTGAGAAATACTTCTTGTGTCTGGACGTCTTTAGTTTTGAGTTTTGTGAATATTATTACGTGTTTAAACTAACTCTGATTTTGCGCGGGAAACCTAAATAATTGCCCGCACCATCTTATATTTTGGCGGGAAATTCACCCGACACCGTAGTGGTAATATGGGGGAAGGCAGCAGAGATTTTAAGGCCCCAACAGACCAATATTTGGCTCTGTGAAGAGAGAGTTCTGCACCAGTTAGACATGCATGAGAAAAATGATCCCAGTCCTAGAGCCACACAACTGTCTGTCCTGGATTTTGTCCAGACTTTCTAGGGACACTGAACTCAACAAGACAGGAGAGTCAGAACTGAAGAGGGTGGAACCATCAGAAACTTGGAGGGTCGGCGAGTGTTGCCTCGCCTACAGGGGGAGGCTCGGTTCCTCATCTGCACCTAGGGGGAGGTCCCTGGGCCTGGGGCAGAGAGCGACGTGTGCGCACATACATGGTTAGGGTGGTGCAGCCAAGAGGGAGGTTTATCTGCTCTTGACTTGCCTTCTCACTGTAAAATAAAAATAATTACTGTTCTATAGAATTGTTATTCATATAAAATAAAATACCACATGAAAAATACATGACACATATTAGAAAGTCAACAAAGCAGATGAAGATTCCTGCCTTTCAGAAATTCTTTGCTACATTCTCCTGGTGGAGCATACATTTAAGTGCCAACCAGAGAGAAATCTGGGTTCCTTTCCTGTCTTATTGTGATAGAATGCTACTCATGTGAATAAAATGAAAGCATCAGTGGTGATGGAAATGCAGCATCACCACACATGCTGAATGTAATGTTAGAAGACAGCCTTCTTTGAAGTATTGGTCACTTATCTTGGGACAAGCTCTACCTTTCTCAGATAAAATTTGCATATACTTTGAGGAGTTACTTATGTCCCAGATATTTTCGAGGATTTACTGCTATGAAAAAAATCTCCTTACCCTACAATAGTTTTCCCTCATTGTATCAGTGGCTTTGTTCTGCTTATCACCTTGCCAACAATTCTGAAACAACAGAAATTGTTGCTTTTTAATTTCTACTAAATTACTAGAGGCATAATTGATATTCATAAAACAGTACATGGTTTATTGATATAAGGCTCTTTGGTAGAAATTAATGGTCAATACTACTGGTAATGTATTTTTTCTGGTCAATATTACTACCAAGAACTTGAGAGATACAGATGATATCTATATATCGCATTTTTAATTGTGAAGGTGTTGCTGGTGTGCGCTATAGGTCCTTTTGTGGTGACGTGAGGAAAGAATTCCAAGTGTACATGTGTAGAGAAGTTTAAATGTGATTGTAAGATTTTATTTGCATTAAGGAGAAATAATCCACTCTCGGGGACCTATGGTGGGCCAGCTCTAGAAGCACTGCCATATATCTACATGGTTTAGGTAAAGGACAGAGCACCATTCAAATTATCCAACCCAAATTCCTGACTTTTCCCAGGCCTGCATTGGACTCCTTCCCAGCAAACTCTATTGGGGTTTCATGTCCTCTATCCAATCTGATTGCCTTTCCCATGTTCCCAGGCGAGGTCCTGCCCTGTCTCCTCACCCTGACTCCCACTGAGCATGTCCACAAGTTCCATTACAGCATCTAGTTCCTCTTCAGCATGTGCCCAGCAGAGGAGTTTCCTCCCCCTCCTGTACCAGGCTGTCAGTACTCCTGGGGGACTTCCTGTCCATTCCCAGGAGTAAGTCCTCCCAGGGGCAGCCCCCTAGAGGGTGTTGATGGGTCTGTTTACCAGTAAACTAGGTGGAAATTCTGCTCTGCTACTTATTTCTGCTTCCCAGTTTATGAAAACTATTTAATTCCCTTTTGCTCTATTTCTTATATTAATAATTAACTGCCTATGCTGACAAAAGGAATAAGGATGCATCAAAAAATTGAAACTGATAGTAAATCATAACAGACTAGCTATATTAGATTTTAGCTTTTATCCTATATAATAAAAGGCTAACATGCAAATCGACCGAACAGTGGAACGACCAGTCACTATGACACGCACTGACCACCAGGGGGCAGACGCTCAACACAGGAGCTGCCCCCTGGTGGTCGGTGAGCTCCCACAGAGGGAGTGCCACTCAGCCAGAAGCTGGGCTCATGGCTGGCAAGTGCAGCGGTGGTGGCGAGAGCCTCTCGCGCCTCTGCAGCAGCGCTAAGTATATCCAACTGCCAGCTTAGGCCCACTCCCCACGAGGAGCGGGCCTAAGCCATCAGTTGGACATCCCCCGAGGGCTTCCAGAATGCTAGAGGGTGCAGGCCTCGAGTGCACGAATTTAGTGCACCAGGCATCTAGTTTACAATGTTTATACTAGCCTTCGTTAACAATCCTACTGCACTGGCGAGTAGTTGTGTCCTGGGCCAGCAGGCCTGCCTAGAAGGTGAGTTTCAGGAGGTGTACTCTGCTCAGGTGGCAGAAGGATGTGGCCTGGGAAGCATAAAATGTAGAGTGCCATTCCTTTCTTTCTGCTCCTAGGATAATATTGCTGGCTCTCTCTCTCAGGATGTCTCACAGACTTCTTTCTCTCCCAGACCATTTAGCCATTGCAATGCAGCCCAGACAGGATGCCACCAGGTGC
>NW_005871509.1:22179-24582 GCF_000147115.1 Myotis lucifugus
TGATAGCTTTGCTGGATAAAGTAATCTTGGTTGTAGGTTCTTGCTATTCATCACTTTGAATATTTCTTGCCACTCCCTTCTGGCCTGCAAAGTTTCTGTTGAGAAATCAGCTGACAGTCGTATGGGTATTCCCTTGTAGGTAACTGAGTTTCTTTCTCTTGCTGCTTTTAAGATTCTCTCTTTGTCTTTTGCTCTTGGCATTTTAATTATGATGTGTCTTGGTGTGGTCCTCTTTGGATTCCTTTTGTTTGGGGTTCTCTGTGCTTCCTGGACTTGGAAGTCTATTTCTTTCACCAGGTATGGAAAGTTTTCTGTCATTATTTCTTCAAATAGGTTTTCAATATCTTGCTCTCTCTCATCTTCTGGTACCCCTATAATTCTGATGTTGGTACGTTTGAAGCTGTCCCAGAGGCTCCTTACACTATCTTCGTATTTTTGGGTTCTTTTTTCATTTTGCTTTTCCGGTTGGGTGTTTCTCGCTTCTTCGCATTTTAAATCTTTGACTTGATTCTTGCGCTCCTCTGGGTTGCTGTTGGGGAGTCTGTATAATATTCTTTATTTCAGTCAGTGTATGCTTACTTTCTAGATGGGCCCTTTATCACACCATCGAGGGTCTCATTAGATTTCCTGTACAACTCATCAAGTTTATCGACAGACTCTAGAAGCCTCTTGAGAGACCTCAAAAGTGTGGTCTGAACTCAATATCCTCCCTTGATAGTTTTGTCCTGTTTCTTTGTCTCCGCATTTTTTACGCTTTCTTGATACACCCCCTAGTGGTCTTTGTTGTAGTTAAGCCTTGATTGTTATAGTTAATACTAGAGGGATTTGACCTCCAGGCCGACTGGCTGTGCTAATCTAGCCTTTGCCTGAGGCTATCCGGCAAATGGCTCTGTGCAGGGCTTGGGCGGGGCGGGTCCCACGGGATCAACAGGGCAGAGGAGGGAGCAGTTATGGCTGCTCTCAGTTGGTCCCCAGGGGCTCTGCCTCTCTGTCCCAGCAACAGCTGCAAACCTCGGAGGGACCATAGCCAGACAGTCCTGCTTCTCCCGTTTGAGTCTGGGTCCCTAGAGACTCGCCCGGATCTGGAGCTCTGAGTCTGAGGCTCCCTCCGGATTGAAACAGACAACCGCACCCTCAGCCACCAGCCCGCGCTGCGCGCACTCCGCACCTTAGTATTTTACTTCAGCACTGTGCCTCCTCTCATTCTTGGTTCCTCCTAGTTGTAGAACTTCCATTCAGCCAGCCTTCCTGTGGTTCTGGATGATGTCCGTTCCGTCTTTTAGTTGTATTTTTGAAGTGGTTGTTAGAGGCAGCAAACTCCAGCGTTAACCTATGCCGCCATCTTGGTTTCTCTCTGTGACTTTCTAAATAAAATTTCTCTTATAGTTTGAGTCTTGACTCTGAATTTTTTCTTAGATAGGACTCCACCAGTCGAACACCTGATGCTGTTTTACATATTAACACGACCAAAACCCAGATCTGCTACCAGCCTTTCAAGTCTCTTTGTTACTATGAACTGAAACAGGAATTTTGGGAGTAAAATAGGACAGGGTTTAGGAAATTTTATAAATTAAGGGGACAATGGAAGAAGCACAGGGCTGCAGAGCAGCAGAAGGCATATTTCCATAGAATAGGGGAGCTGAAAAGCTGCAGCAGGTACATTTCCATAGAATGAGGGAGCTGGGAACAGCAGAAGGTCCACATTTACAAAATAAAGGGAAGCCCCTCATCCAGAGGAAGAAGAAGAAGAAGGCCCAAAGGAATAAGAAAACGATAAGGAAGGAGGGGGGAGAACCTCACATGTCCCATATGAGGTTTGACCTTTGAGCTCAGGAGTAACTATAGTAACCAGTGAAGGGAATAGTGACCGATCAGAGGGGACATCAAGGCACAGGGACTTACAGCCTTTTTAAACCATGGAAACAGGAAGTCAGCGGGGCTCTTTTTTCTGCCCCTTGTGGGAGTCTGTGCTTTGAGATTCTTTCCCTTTCCCCACGTAAGAGACTGTACTTGTTCTTCAATAAAATCTCCACCTTTGATATACCACCTTCAGTCTGTGGATTCATTCTTCGACTCCGATGGACAAAGAATCCTGGTGACCATCCTGCACAGGGGACACTGCATGTTCCAGTCCAAAAATTCCGTTTCAGAGCTACAAATAATTCTGCTTCTAGCCAAGATATTTTTTATAGTAATTGGATAACCTAGAGTGAGGTCCTATCTTAGAGAGATAATGCATTTAAGTTAAGTTTAAAATGTTGGAACGTGTTTAAGAAATATATATATATATATAAAATGACCATAATGACCAATCAGGGGGTGGGGTCCACTGGCCAACCTCGAGGCCCCACTCTGACGCTACACAATACGTCCAGGCCTACCTTCAAGTTACCAGGCACAAGA
>NW_005871509.1:24780-68306 GCF_000147115.1 Myotis lucifugus
TGGCCAGCCAACCTTCTAAGGCCCCTCCCCATCATGGACCCGTGCGCGCCCAATCGCCCCCCACCCCAATTGTGGGTGGGGCTGCCAGCCAATTGCCCGTAGCCCCTCCCCCCAGCTGTCCAGGCCCTAATCAGACCCTGATGAGGGCGGGCGGCAGTCCAACCTCTCACTGTCTCCTCCTCCCAACAGGCCTGGCCCTGATCCACCCCGATTGGGGCCAGGCCAGCCGGACCCCACCCGTGCACGAATTGGTGCATTTGGCCTCTAGTAGTATATATTTTCCCCTGGTTTATTGCTAGTTAAGGTTCTTGTTATGGAATAAGGAGTGCCTATAAATAGTTCAATGAATGAGGGGGAGGTATGTTTGTGTAGATATAGATATATATTAACTATTTACTGAAGAAACAATCAATGTTGAACCATATAGAATCTACCTTGATGAAATTATCACAGTTAGAGTTATTTATGGCATATATTCTTTTACATAAGGGTGCTTCCTACCTCATTATGTTGTGAGCTCTCTGAAGCCTGGAATCATGCTATGCTTTGCACACTTCAAATTTCTCAGCACATATTAGACACTTAATACTATTAAAAAGAGTTTGAGAACTTGACCCTTTGGTCTGGCCTCACATACATTGTCATATTTTTCTTGAAGTTTTTCTTCTATTTGGTTGTGCCATAAGAAATGCCTTATTACTACTCACATGAGGATTTTTATGTGAAATTTAGTCATATGGAACATTTAAAAGAAAATTAGTTCTTTTGCCCTTACAGAATGAGTTCATATTTAACTTCTGTGCTGTAGATAGAAATTTAGTTTTATGAACCAATTAAAGGAGAAAATGCGTGGTGAGCTTTTTGCAGCACTTAAATATTGATATATGATTTTCTCTCCCAAGGCAAAGCAGAGGAAGCCATAGCAATACAACTTTTTAAATGTAAGTGAAGCTCTTGTCTGAAAACTTTTTACTATATAACTTGACTCAATTGACTTGATGGCTCAAACTGACACAGGTGTAAGTTAAATAGGAACAGAGGGCTGAAATCTCATAATAATATTGAGTTGAGTCAGAACATCACAGCCTTTAATTTCAGAGTTCTCTTTATGCAACTTCATACTGATTAGTTCTACAATGTTTCCATTATGATCACACACAATAGCTCTGGTCATTAAGGAAATCAAAACTTTTCCCAGTTCAGATAATTATGTGTACATAGTTTAGACATCCAAAGCTTGCCTGGGGTATGCACTTTCCAACACCTATGGACCCTTCAGAGTGTAAACATAATTTATTAGAGATTAGAAATAAAATAATGGAAAGGACTTATATTTTTATTAAGCAGTAAAAACATTTTGAAGGTGGACTGTGATATGTGAAGAAATATACTGTATTGCAATCATTAGAGTAACTACTAAAACACACACAGACACACACACATAGAGGTGCAACTATAAAAACAATATTAGATAAAATAAAACATTTAAAACAAAATTTCTAATTGACCAAAATCACTTAGAAAAAACAGTCAAGTGTAGAGCAGATGAATCATATAGGAAACAAACACTGAACTTTAACCAAAACACATCAATAATTATAGTGTAAATGGACTAAACACTGCCCCCAGAAAACAAATAAGGATGGATGGAAAATTAAAAATTAATTACATGTTATTTAAAATAAATATATGTTAAAACAAGAAGATATGGACGAGTTGAAAGTAAAATTGTGGGAAAATATATACCATGAGAAAACTTAAACACAACACATTTGATTTTGATTACGTTAATATCATATAAAATATTTTTTATAAAGACAAGCTTAGAAATAAAAAGGTCCTGGTCAGTGTGGCTCAGAGGTTGAGCATCAGCGTAGGAACCAAGAGCTCACGGTTCGATTCTGGGTCAGGGCACAGGTCCAGGTTGTGGGCTTAGTTCCCAGTAGGGGGCATGCAGGAAGCAACTGATTGATGATGTTTCTCTCTTATCCATGTTTCTATCTCAGCCTTCCTCTCTCCCTAAAAATCAATAAAAACATATTTAAAAAAAGGAAATTCCTTAAAAAGTAAAGGATTGATCATTTAATTATAAAAGTATAATAACTTAAAAGTATGCCACCTAATAATAAATCTTTAATTAATAGTGAAAATTGATAAAATTAAGAGTAAATAGATATCAACAATCATAGTTCAATTTTCCAATACCTCCTTTAATATGGTAAAATATATAGAAAAGTACTAGTAACACTACAGAAGTTTTTGTTTCTCTCTTTTTTTTTTTTGGCTTGTTTGTTTAGTTTCATTTTGTTAATACTTACCCAAGGATATTTCTCCATTGATTTTTAGAGAGAGTGGAAATGAGGGGGAGAGACAGAGAAAGAAACAGGATGTGAGAGAGACACACACATCGATTGGTTGCCCCGCACAAGCACCCAACTGGTGTCAGGGATTGAGCCTGCAACCGAGGTATGTCCCTTGACGAGAATTAAACCCAGGACCCTTCATTCTGCAAGCCGACTCTCTATCCACTGAGCCAAACTGAGGAGGCTCAGAAGTTTTGAATAACACTAACAATCAATATGACAATTCATAATCGTTGAACATTGGAACCATAAAATGCACAATACACATTACTATCAAGAAATACATAGAATATTCATCAACTTGGAAATTATATTTGTCCATAAAACAACTCCCCATGTATTTTTAAAGATCAAGATTATACATTATAATTCTTATATCACTATAAAATTACATTAGAATTATATAGTCATATCTAAAAATTATTAAATGATTAGAAATAAGCAACATTTTATGCACATAACTTTACTTAAAGAAAATTCATATGTATACTGAAAAAATAGAATTGAATGTTTTGAACATGCAAGATTTAAAATTTGTCGGATGTACTCAGTATCATTAAGAAAATGCAAATCAAAGCTACAAGATACCATTTACACCCATCAGGATAATTATCTATATATATTAAAGGCTAAGTGACCAACCATATGTACGTCCCACTGTTCAACCGACCAAACAACCATACATATGACGCACACTGGCAATTTAAAAATAAATGTTGATTTCCACATGCGTGATACATATTAAAAATATATCTAAACATGTGATTCTTTGTCCTAAAAATGAGCATGTTCATAAATTAAATGAAGAAATTTTAGGTATATTCAATGGAGATTTTCACAACTATTTGAGTGATGATTCCATCGATTCAACAAATGATGCTAAAAAGGAAAATTTTCCCATCGAATTTCTTAATAGTATTACTCCTTCAGGAATGCTGTGTCATAAATTAAAACTGAAAGTAGGTACAATCATCATGCTACTGAGAAATCTTAATAGTAAATGTAGTCTTTGTAACGGTACTAGATTTATTATCAAAAGATTATGACCTAACATTATCAAAGCTGAAGTATTAACAGGATCTGCAGAAGGAGAGGTTGTTCTAATTTCAAGAATTGATTTGTCCCCATCTGACACTGGCCTCCCATTTAAACTAATTAGAAGACAGTTTCCCATGATGCCAGCATTTACAATGACTATTAATAAATCACAAGGACAAACTCTAGACAGAATAAGAATATTTCCACCTGAACCCATTTTTGGACATGGTCAGTTATATGTTGCTTTCTCTTGAGTTTGAAGAGCATGTGACGTTAAAGTAAAGTTGTAAATACTTCATCACAAGGGTAATTAGTCAAGTGCTCTGCAAGTGTTTTTACTCTTAATGTGGTATGCAGGGAGATATTAGAATAAGTTTAATCAATTTATCAGTCATTGTTTTTATCAATGTTTTTATATCATGTTTTTGTTGTTTTTATTTAATGTTCTTGTTGTTATGTCATATTGTTATTGTTTATTTATTAATCAATTTCTATATTATTTTCATATACATTTTAATAATTTTCTTTCATCTCTGACCCTTCTATTATAAAGGGAGAATAGCAATATTAAAATATTTCTTCTAATTAATTTCATTTCAATGTGCACAAATTGGTGCACTGGGCCACTAGTCTATATATATAAAAGCCTAAGTAACCATTTGACCATTTGACCGTTTGACCATTTGACCATTTGACTGGTAGCTATGATGTGCACTGACCACCAGGGCCAGACGCTCAATGCACAGTCATGGAAACATGGAACAGACTGATGAATCTCAGAGGGAAGGGGGGTGGAGGGCAGGAAGAGATTAACCAAAGAGCTTATATGCATACAAGCAGCCCAGTGCATGGATTTGTGCACTGTGGGGGGGGGGTAGGGGTCCCTCATCCTGGCCAGTGGGGATTGGGCTGAAACCAGCAGTCCAACATCCCTAGAGGGGTCCTGGATTGCGAGAGGGTGCAGGCCAAGATGAGGGACCCCACTGGTGCACAAATCTGTGCACTGAGCCTCTAGTTATAAAAAAAGAAAATTATAAGTATGGTGGCAAAAAGAGAAACATTTGTGTAGTGCTAGTGGGAATGTAACATGGTGCAGCCAGCATGGAAAGCAGTGTGATGATTTCTATAAATAAACAAATAACAAAAAAATACAGATTTTCAATATATGAAAGAGACAACTTTCTACAAATTGTGCAAACATTCAAAATAAAATAATGCATATTTTAAATACATTTATGCAAGGATAAAATAGACAAATGTCTTAAAAACCACAACGTAAACTTCACAGACAAAAAATGGAAAATATGCATAACTTTATACTCCTTAAAGAAATAGATTTTGGTTATTAAACATTCACACAAAATACATACTAACCACAGAGACAGGTATCTTCATTGGTAAGTTCTACCATGTTAAAGATGAAATAATACCTGTTACATCACCAACTCTTTCAGAAAAACAGAGAAGGAAACAGCCAATCACAACTTCTTTTATGGGGTTTAAATAATGCACTTTTAGCACCGCCCCCCCCAATGGGAGTGCTAGCGTGGAAGATGAAGCTACAGGAATTTGCTCCTCAACTAAAACAACTATCGAGCTGGCAAAAACACTTGCAACAAGGACATTGCTTAGATGAAGAAAGGCTGGTAAGTTTCAGTGAATTTCACTGTTTTGCATGGTGGGTACCATTTTCTAGTCCCTATTCCTACTGCTGACAGCAATGGGGATGGTGGCCTTTAATTCTAATGGCACTTCCTGATGCTAGGGTGGACAATAGAGACCTTTCCCTGAAAAAATTGAGGTTCTTTGTTTTCCTATTTTGATTGTGGGGAGTCTGGCACAGGGACTGGCCATTATTTTAACACCCTTCCCCAACACACACACACACACACACACACACACACACACACACACACAGTTTGAAGTGTCTTCCCTAGTAGCATCAGCCAGAGGAGGTATAAAGACAGATAGATTTTTTTTTCTTTTGTGTCCAATATAAAAAGAAATCCCCTTTGAGACAATGCTGACTGGAGTAATAACAGAAACATAAATGATCATACACAAGGAAAACATAGTCTTTATGAAAATGATTAGAAAAGTAACTAAATACAAAGATGGGACTGGACCACTATCTCACACCATACACCAAAATAAACCCACAGTGGATTAAAGACTTGAATATAAGACCAAAACTCATAAAGCTGTGAAAAGAAAACATAGGAGATAAGCTCCTATACATCAGTCTAAGCAATATTTTTTTTTCATATTTGATACCAAAAACATAACCAACAATTTTAAAATCAACAGAAGATCTGCATCAAAGTGAAAAATAAAAGCAAAACAAAACCAAAACCAAAAAAAAATCTCTGTGACAAAAGAAACCATCAACAAAATGAAGACACTACCTATTAAATAGGATAAAATACAGGATGAGGAAAAGTAGGTTTATAGTTGTTTGTATGGAAAATAATACAATAACTAATAATATAAAAATAAACTCTGTGTTCTGTGTACTCACAGCTGTAAATCTGCTTTTGTCCTACCCTGTATTTGCAAATTACATATATCTCATAAAATATCTATATTAATAAAAGGGTAATATGCTAATTAGACTCAGTCAATCAGACATCTTCTGGTCGTCTGGTCCTCCTTCTGGACAAAGCCATGATGGCGGGGGTCAAGGCAGAGGCGGTTAGGGGCGATCAGGTCAGCAGGGGAGGGCAGTTAGGGGCAATCAGGAAGGCAGAGGGATTAGGGATGATCAGGCAGGCAGAGGGGTTAGGGGTAATCTGACAGGCAAACAGGTGAGCGGTTAGGAGCCAGTGGTCCCAGATTGCGAGAGGGATGTCCAATCAGGCCTAAACCGGCAGTTGGACACCCCTTGAGGTGTCCCCAATTGGAGAGGGTGCAGGGTGGGCTGAGGGACCCCCCCATGCACAAATTTCATGCACTGGGCCTCTAGTTAATATCTAAAATATGTAAAGAAATTATATAATACATGGAAGGAAAAAATGAGGGCATAAGAACTGAATAGGTTTTCAAAGATATACAAATGGCCAACAGGTAAATTAAAAAGTGTTCAACATCACTGGTCATCAGGGAAATTCAGATCAAAAGCACAATGAAATACCACCTCACAGTAGTTAAAATGTCTATTATCAAAAAGACAAGAAATAAATGCTAGGAAGAATGTGAAGAAAAGGAAACCAATCTTGGTGGGAATATAAATTCGTGCAGCCACTGTAGAAAACAGTATGGAAGTTCCTCAAAAAATAAATACTAAGACTACTATATGACTTGCAATTATACCTTTGGGTATTTATCTGAAGAAAATATAAGCTCCATCTTAAAATTATATATGTACCCCAGAGTTCATTATAGTATAATTTAAATAACCTATGTGTCCATAAATAGATGATTGGATAAAGAAAATATACATATAAATGTAATTTAGCCATAAAAAGCAAGGAAGCCTGCCATTTGCAACAACATAGATGACCTTACAGGCATTATGCTAAGTCAAATAAATCAGATAAATCCTACACAATCATATTTATAGTTGGATCTATAATAATCAAACTCATAAAAGCAAAGATTAGAATGATGGTTGCCAAGAGCTGTGAGATAGAAAAAATGGGAAGTTATTGTTCAGAGTGTACAAACTTTCATTTATAAGCTTAATAAGTTCTGGGATCTAATATAAAGAATGGTAACTATAGTTATCCATACTGTATTATGTAGTTGAAATTTGTATAAGAATGGATTTTAAATGTTCTCACCATAACAACAACAATAACAAAAGGACAATTATATGAGGTAAAGGATGTTTTAACTAACCTTATCATGGTAAATATTTTGCAATATATACATTTATTAAATTATCTCACTGTACATCTTAATTTTGCCCATAGGTATATATATCAATTATCCTATATAATAAAAGCCTAATATGCAAATAGACTGAACGGTGGAATGACCAGTGGAACAACCAGTCGCTATGATGCACACTGACCACCAGGGGGCAGACTGAGGGCAGCTCCTGCATTGAATGTCTGCCCCCGCCCCCAAGAGGGAGGTGACCAGTGGCAGGGGGGCCCGCTGATTTAATGTTAGGATGGGGAAATATCCATAGGAGGGTATGCCCTTGAATTAGCAGGACCATAAAATTTAACTCTAATACTACCATTAGCTGGAGAGATTAGAATATTGAGGCTACAATTCTGTGGTTTATTCAGCTCGGCCACACTGGCCTTTCTAGTTTCATATTCTGGTTCAACCAAAGCATTGGTAAGATCCGGGTGGTGGGGAGCAAGTGCCCTTCCCACTGGATGCAGGGTGCTGGCCTCATGTGCGTCCCCTGGTTGCCAACAGAGGCCGCTGTGACCAGGGGCTGTGACCGAGGGATGGGCCAGCTGAGGAGCAGGCTCTTCCTCCCTGTGCTGCTGCCGGGGTGTGCGCCCTTCCCACCTCCCTCCATCTCAGGGCCAGTGTCTCTGACCACAAAGCCAGCAGCGGCCAGCGAGCAGGCCACCTACCCAAGCGGCCAGCCACAAAGTCCGCAAGTGCACCCCTAAGGCCTTCTGCTCTTGACTCCTCCTGAGCCCCCATCAGCTCCACCCCGTGCTCACCGACAGCCAACCACCCCCCACCCCAACCTCCCGCATCCCCTCACCAGGCAACCATGGGAGGGCAGGCAGCATGTGTGCTTAGAAGTGGGAGAGGCGGGCCGCGCACCCCAGGCCTCTAGAGGGGCTCAGCCAGCACCGAGTTCCAAGCTCTGCTTGGTTGCAGTGCCTGCCCCTCCTCCCCAAACTGCAACAGATACCGGGAAGCTTAGAACATAATGTGGAAAGAATGTCTAGAATGTGTATGTTTGCCATATATGGGAGACAAAGAACCTAGGGATGTATATAAGGCAAAACCCCACCATGTTCGGAGCTCAGCCTTGGGAGGTGACTCTGCTGAGCCAGCACCAGTGCAAATAAAGTCATTTTCTGAATCTCCATGTGTGTATGGTTTGTCGCTTCCCGCAGGCCTGGTTTTTGCCATTACATTTTTGGTTCCCTGACTGAGAAGCCGACAGCTGTGCTGGCCCCTTGAGCCACCATGTCAGGAAACAGCAGAGGGGGTCGCTAGTTTCAGGACAGAAAAGAGGGTGTGCCTCCAGTGATTTCACTGGACCCTGACCCTCGCCAGGACCGACTGGAGCTGGCCAGGCCACCACTGGGCTCAAACTGACTCTAGGGAGGACAGAAAAACCTGCTAGGACATCCGACAGTAAGTGTCCCTGAGGACCCAGGACCGAGTTGGGCTCGCCTCTAACACGGAAGGGAAGATTGATACCCTCCTGAGCAGCGTAATCGCTGCACAAAACAGGGAAATCCTGGGTGGAAGTCTTAAACTCTGTCTGAATCTCGTGTGTGTGTGTGTGTGTGTGTGTGTGTGTGTGTAAATAATGACCGCACTCCACCATGTCACCTACGAAGCCTGAATGAGTACCAACCTGCGGTTCTGTGGTGAACTCATATGGCTTAAGGTGGTCTCAGGTTCTGGGGGACACTGTCCCTCCTGGCGAACCTGATCTGGGTCAGGGGATTATAGTGACCTACCAATGTTAAGAGGCACCTAATTCCCTGCGAGGGGAGCGGCCAGGCAGACACCATGAAAGTAACCACCTGTTTGTCTCACAACACCATTCACTGTGAGGGTTTGAACTCATAAATTTAGACACCATCATGGGGGGGAGGGGAGGCTCCTCAAAGCCCACTGTCCTGGAATACATGATTAAAAACTTTAAAAAGGGTTCTCAGAAGACTACAGGGTCGAATTGACCCCCGGAAAGCTGTGCACCCTCTGTGAATTGGAGTGGCCTGCCTTTGGTGTAGGAGGGCCCTCCGAAGGCACTCTTGATGTCCCCACGGTTGGGCTGTATGTAGGGTAGGTTCTTGATGAAGTCTACTCTACCCATCCAGTCCTGATAGATAAACCACTGCAAAATCCTGACCTCATTCTGTACACGAACGGCAGTAGTTTCATGAGTGAGGGCAAAAGACATGCTGGGTATGCAATAGCTTCGTTTTCTGAAACTTTGGAAGCAAAGGCCCTTCCTGAGGGATGGTGTGCCCAAAGAGCAGAACTGTGGGGCCTGGTGAGGGCATGAGAACCTAACAAGGATAAGCGGGTCAACATATACACTGACTCATGCTACGTTGTTGCCACCCTACATACACATGGAGCTATAAGGAAAGAGGACTCCTTACGGCAGAAGGGAAAGAAATTAAAAACCAAAATGAAATCCTGAAACTGTGGAGGTAGCCTGGGAACCGAAGGAAGTGCCAGTCATCCACTGCAGGGGACACCAAAAAGGAAAAGACTTGGTGTCAGAAGGAAACCATAGGGCAGATGCTGCAGCTAAACAAGCCACAGGAGAAGAGGCAACACCATCCAAAATCATGCTGGCGCCCTAGGTGGTTTGGCTCAGTGGATAGAGCGTTGGCCTACGGACTGAAGGGTCCCAGATTCAATTCTGGCCAAAGGCACATGCCTGGGTTTCTGGCTCGATCCCCAGTGGTGGTCGTGCAGGAGGCAGCCAATCAATGATTCTCTCTCATCATTGATGTTTCTATCTTTCTCTCCCTCTCCCTTCCTCTCTAAAATCACTAAAATATATTTTTAAAAAATCATGCTGGCTCCAGAATTGCCCACACCCCCAAAATACACGGCCCAGGAAGAGGAATGGGCAAAGTAGAGGGAGGAAATATAACTAAGGAAGATGGTGGATACTTCCAGACCACAGGATCTACATGCCAGAACACTACTAGCCCACCAGGTGTCCTCCAACAACACAAACTCACCCACCTGGAAAAACCGCCCTAGAAGCCTTATTGAGCCGGTACTACCTGATTCCTCGGTCTCCCAGCACTGCCTCCTTTGTGCTCAAAGCAATGCCAGACAAGGCCCCATCGGGCCCTCCAGAATCCAGCACTGTGGCAAGCACCCTTCGAAGATCTAGAGGTGAACTTCACTGAAATAGGACCCAGCAGGGAAAGTCAATATCTCCTGGTGTTTGTCTTTCTCGGGCTGGCTTGAGGCCTACCCCATGCATATGAGAATGCAAGAGAAGTAACTAAGGCTCTACTAAGAGACATCATCCCAAGATACAGGATGCCATTAACTATGGGACCAGACAATGGCCCAGCCTTCGCGGCAGAAGTAGTAGAGAAGACAGCTAAGACTCTAGGCATCCAATGGAATGTACACATGGCCTACCGGCCTCAGAGTTTAGGGAAAGCAGAACACATGAATCGGACCCTTAAGCAGGCTATGGCAAAGCTATGTCAGGAAACCTACCCGCCCTGGACTGATATACTGCCTCTGGCTCTCCTGTGGGTACGTTGTATCTCTCAGGCAAAGATAGGGTTCTCCCCTTTTGAAATCCTATATGGAAAACCTCCCCATTAATCAAACTCAAGGGGGACATAAAAGAACTAGGAAATTAGAAACAAGTACAAGGACTAGAAAAACCGTCCTTAAGGTATATAGACAGGTAACTGATAGAATACCCATTTTCTTGAGTGGAAAATAATCCCCAACCAGGACAATCCTCTGCATGTCACCCTAAAGAAAGTAAAACCTGCTGATCGGTCTACACCAAAACCTGAGGACTCCGTCAGTAGACCCGATGGTCACCACCTGCTGGACTGGTCCCGGTGCTGGACCCTGTACTCTTACTTACATTTCTCTGTTAGCAATATTGACAGTTTTTCTCCTCACCCTCTTTGTTTATTGCTGTCCCTGACCAAAATGAGGCTGTTTCTTTTACTGTCACTAATCTCTCTCACTGAGACCTCGGCCTCCCCCAATGTTCCTGCCAGGAACCTGTCTATACAGGGCTTATGAGCCTGGGGAACTCAGGTGGAGGTGTGGAGCATAGCAGGCCTCTATAGGGTGTATCTCAGAAAGCTGCATACTCTAAGCCAGAGCTTTGTCAGCTAAACTTATCAGCCCAGTGCATGCTGACTCTGCTTCTGCTTGTACCTAGGGAGGGAAAACTTATTGGACTGGAAAAATTAAACAGAAACACCTATGGCAGTGATGGCGAACCTATGACACGCGTGTCAGAGGTGACACGCGAACTCATTTTTTGGTTGATTGTTCTTTGTTAAATGGCATATAAAATAAATATCAAAAATATAAGTCTTTGTTTTACTATGGTTGCAAATATCAAAAAATTTCTATATATGTGACATGGCACCAGAGTTAAGTTAGGGTTTTTCAAAATGCTGACATGCCGAGCTCAAAAGGTTCGCCATCACTGACCTATGGGCAGGACACAGAACTCCAGACAAACAGGCCTGTTGGACCTGTCAAACCCACTATGGACTATCTGATGGGGAGGGGGTGGGGGGACCAAGATCAGGCCCGTGACCAAGCAGTATTGGAGGTCATGAAAAACCTGACACAGATGGGTCAGACAGGTTCCTCTCTCTCTCTCTCTCTCTCTCTCTCTCTCTCTTTCTCTCTCTCTTAGATTCAACAGGCCCCATGACTTAGACCCCCATCTGTATCAAATTCTAAATTCAACCCATTGCCTCCTCAACTTGACCAACCCTGGGCTGGCTAAGGATTGCTGTCTTTGTCTTTCTCTAAATCCCCTACTCTCTATCGCAACACCAGTAGTCCCAGTTAATATACCAGAAAGCTTAGCATGTATCATAGAAAGAATGTCTAGAATGTGCCTGCATGCTGTATATGGGAGACAAAGAACCTAGGAATGTATATAAGGCGAAACCCCCCGCTGTGTTTGGTGCTCAGCCTTGGGAGGTGACCCCGCTGAGCCAGCACCAGTGCAAATAAACAGTCTTTTTCTGAACCTTCAAGTGCATATGGTTTGTCACTTCCCGCTGGCCTGATTTTTGCCATTTCAACAGATGTGGCAGCTGAGACTGAAAATGATAGTTGCCAGCTTAATATGCAATGAAATTTTCTTTTTTTTTAATCCTTCCCCAACAATAATTTTTCTTAATTTAATTTTTGTGTCTATTCAGGCCAACAAATTTCCATATTTTCACAATGAAAAAATGATAAGAACAGGTTCAGTTATCTACATTACTTTTTCTAAAATAAGCTAGGATACTCTGCCTTTTAGACCTTACTGATTTATATTGTACATTAAAAAAATACATATATATGCATACTTATACACACAATATCTTGGCATGTTTAACATATAAGATAAACATATATAGCTTTCACTTGAAATACTAAATTTATTATTGCATTAATAAAATAAATTTAAATTACAAATTTATAGAATTGTATGATATAAATTTCCTAAAAATCTATCAAGATCATTCTTTGAGAGTAAGAATCATTGTTTCTTATTTTAGTCAGAAACTTGGAGCTCAGGTGATCCTTATTTGAGATAAATTATTTGGTTTTATTAATTTAGCAAACATTCATTCTATAAGTATTCATTGACATTAGGTACCAGACTCAGTGCTTAAAGATAGAACAATATTGGCTTTTTCAGCCACATGGAATTAAGAATAATGCAGGTTAAACAAAAACTAAATTAATAATCACCATGCAGTTAAAAGAAAATGCAATGTGCTATAGAATAAGTAAAAGTAAGAGCTGTTCCACAATTTTCTGGCTCCACCTCCTTAAGCTGATTGTTTTTGTCTATTTACAAAATGCACTATTTCCACAAAACTTGTTATAAGTACAACTAGATTTATACCTCAATTTTTTTCTAATAAAAAATATTTTACATGATCTAAATTATAATCACAATTACCAAAAATTATACTTTTTGAGAGAACTTGTATGTCTTGTTAAATCAATCTGGTGCCTAGACCAGTAATTGACAATCACTCCCTAAATCTTCACTGATAACATTTTGGAAATATTCAGATACTTTTCATATTAATCACTTCCCCAAAATTTATATTAAATGTTAGTGATATATAAATATACAACATATATAGAGAGAGATAGCATAAACAATATATATAGTAGTAGCTTCATGTTTTGTGATAAATAAATGGTTTAACTAAATAATAGTCACATGACCACTCTATCTTCTAAGACCTATATAAAAATTAATAAAGAATACTATAAGATTATGAATTGACTGTTTGTAGAGAAGTATCTATGTTCATACCAGTTGCTTCTACACATATGTCTAACAATTTTGGAACTATAATTTAATAAATATCACAATAAATAGCTATGTAAATAAAATATTATTTAATAAAATGTTAAAAAAACATTTAAATTTTGTACTTAAGAATTCAGTTAACTTACCACTCAACTTTTATGAAAAGAAAATATTTTATTCAAAATTAAAAGTAAAAAGATGCTGAAGAAAAATTTAAAATCAGGATAGAGTTGATAAAAGCCAGGAAATCAGGATCAGAAATCCAAAGATGATACCTAGGCAGTAGATACAAAAAAAATTAGCTAATTGAAAGGAAAGTATGAAGATTATGAGACCAAAAATAATGCATACTTTTCAAAAGAAGCAGACTTATATGGAAAATAGCATCATTTGAAAAAATGAAGTATTTATATTTGTTGTGAAAAAGTAAATGGAAAAAAATAATTGTCAAAATATGAAGAACATTGATAAGACATCATTTTAATCAAATTTTGTAATATAATATTTGTCATATATTTTTTAACAGAACAGTGAATGACAAAAAATTAGAGTTCTATATTGGTTTTACAGTGAATAACATTTACATAATTATAATAATGCAATGTATATTAGAATCCCCAATTCAAAGAACAAAAGACTGAATTATCCTTTTAATTTTTATATTTATTTTATTTGCTCAACTTTGATTGTAAATAACACAAGGAATTTGGCAGTCCTTGAGTGGACCTGTATTTATGAATGTCTGGGTCAAGGACATATCTCACATCTCCAGTTCTCCCTGAGCTATAATCTCCTCTGTCACTGGTGACACTCTAAAATTATGCTTCCTTTATATTACAGAAAAGATGCTTTTATTACCCCAAGATTTAAAACTAGAAACCCCAATGGAGTTGAGCATTGCTTTAACTCACAATTTATACCGAAATTTCAGTTGAATATTTCTGGAGTAGTTTATGTCACTAGAGGCCTGGTGCAAAAAAATCGTGCATGGGTGGGATCCCTAGGCCTGGCCTGCGATCAGGGCCGAAGGCCCTGGCAGGGTCGGGAGAGGAGGTAATGGTCACCGGGCCGGGTGCAGAAGGAACGGATGCTGGATGCCGACGCCGCTATTGTCAGCATTCGGTTCCCTGACCCCCCTTCCTTCGCAGCTGCCCCACCACTGCATCGGGTGGGTGGCGGGCCGATTGGGGCCTGCCAGCCAGGGGGAGGGACAGGGCATGGGAGTTTGGCCGCCAGCCCTAAGGAGGGAGCCAGCCCGACCCCCCCGGGAAAGGGGCTGTGTCCACTGCCACCCACTCCCAGTTCCCTGTCCCAGCCTGGGCCTGACCCTGATCAGGTGATTGAGGGGGGGCGGCTGTAGGGGAGGAACCATGGGAGGTTGGCTGGCCGAGAGAGGTTGGCTGTGGGAGTGCACTGACTACCAGGGGGCAGCTCCTGCATTGAGTGTCTGCTCCCTGGTGGTCAGTGCACATCATAGTGACCAGTCATTCCAGTTGTTCAGTCGTAATGGTAGCTTAGGCTTTTATATATATAGACTAGAGGTCTGGTGCATAAAATTCGTGCATGGGGGGTTTCCCTCAGCCTGGCTGCACTCTCTCACAATCCGGGACTGTTGGTTCCTAACCGCTCACCTGCCTGCCTGCCTGATGCGCCTAAACTCTCTCCTGCTGGCCTGATTGTCCCTAACTGCCCTCCCCTGCTGACCTGGTCACCCCTAAATGCCTTGGCCCCTGCCACCGTGGCTTTGTCCAGAAGGATGTCCAGATGGATGTCCAGAAGATGTCTGGTCTAATTAGCATAATATCCTTTTATTAGTATAGACTAGAGGCCCGGTGCACAAAAATTTGTGCACTCGGGGGGAGAGGGGGTCCCTCAGCCCATCCTGTGCCCTCTCGCAGTCTGGGACCCCTCAGGAGATAATGACATGCTGGCTTAGGCCTGCTCCTGGGTGGCAGAGGGCAGGCCAAATCCCTAGGTGCAGCCCCTGGTCGGGCTCAGAGCAGGGCCGATTGGGGAGTTTGGGCGCTGCCCCCTGTCATGCACAGAGCAGGGCAGATCGGGAGGTTGCAGCGCCACCCCCTGTCATGCACAGAGCAGGGCCGATCAGGGGGTTGGGGCGTTGCCCCCTGTCATGCACAGAGCAGGGCCCATCAGGAGGGTTGGGGCTCCATACCCTGTCACACACAGAGCAGGGCTGATCAGGGGGTTGAGGAGCCCCCCCCTGTCACGCACAGAGCAGGGCCCATCAGGGGGTTGAGGAGCTCCCCCCTGTCACTCACAAAGTAGGGCCGATAGGGGAGTTGGGGCACCGCCCCCTGTCACACACAGAGCAGGGCCGATCAGGGGGTTGGGGCGCCACCACTGTCACACTCAGGGCAGGGCCGATGGGGAGGTTATGGCTCTACCCTGTCACATACAGAGCAGGGCTCGTGGGGGGGGGGGGGGAGCTGGGGCGCCGCACCCTGTCAAACACAGCTGCAGGACGATCAGGGGGTTTGGGCGCTGCCCCCTGTCACGCTGATCCCGGTGCTGGGAGGCATATTACCCTTTTACTATATAGAATAGAGGCCTGGAGCACGGGTGGGGGCTGGCTGGTTTGCCCTGAAGGGTGTCCTGGATCAGGGTGGGGCTCCCCACTGGGGTGCCTGGCCAGTGTGGCTGAGGGGCTGAGGGCCGTTTTCAGGCTGGAGGGTGACTGAAGCTCCCAACCGCTCCTTTTTTCTTTTTTTTTTTTTTTATTCTGGGCCAGCTTTAGCTCTGAGGCCTGGGCTGCTGAAAGCAGGTTTCTGGCCTTTGTTTACCTTCTGTATTTGATACAATGTTGCGGTCCGGCTAGCTGAAGCCCGGCTGACTAACGCAGATTTCTGGGGTTTTGTTTAGCTTCTGTATTTGCAACATAGTTGCTTAGAGTTGCAGCTGAGAGGCCGGCAAGTCAGGCGGGGAACGTTGGAGTCCGCTGTCACTGGAGCAAGCAAGCCTCCCTGTTCGCTTCAATGCATGGCTGTCGGCCGCCATCTTGGCTGGCAGTTAATTTGCATATCGCCCTGATTAGCCAATGGGAAGGGTAGCGGATGTACAGCTAATTACCATGTTTCTCTTTTATTAGATAGGATGGGCATGAAGTGCAATGAATGATTTAACATGAAAGTCACATGCCTAACCCAGAGATCAAAAGGGGAAAGAGACTGCAATTTTAATTTCCCTGGGATTAAATTCAGAGGAACATATCCAAATAACTAAATATAGAGTCCAAAAGAAAAATATTTAATATATTACATAATAATAAATATGACATATCTGATAAAATACAAAATATGAAGGGACATGATGAATGATGATGAAGTGCAGTACTAACTTCTAATTTTACATGACCTGAAATTAAATGATATAATACCAAATTGATCAGGAAATAGAAGCTTCATGTGTAACAATGAAAAATTTGGACAGCATATTGAAATCTATATAAAAATAATCCAATTTATGTTCTATTGATTCAAACTAAGATATCTGAATGTAAAATCACACTGGATGGTTTCAGCAATATATTGGATGAAGAATAAGATAGTACTAGTGCTCTCTAAAACAGGTTAATAGAAAATATGTAAGCAAAGAAAACCCCAAAATGTAGCATAAATGAAATATGGGAAACACTCAGATGGTTTGACCTGTTTTTAACTAGAGGAGAGAGAGAGAGAGAGAGAGAGAGAGAGAGAGAGAGAGAGGAGGGACACAATGGAGCACAAGTAGTAGTAGTATTTGTAGAAATAACAGCAGAAAATTGTCATAACTAATTAAACATATCAGGACTCTAGTTTAAAAGCTCTTAAACCAGAAAGCAGAATAAATAAAATTTTACATTGTCATGTTATAGGGAACTTTCTGAAAAAAAATAGTTATTAATATGTTAATAAATTAAAAGTTTAATCATATTACATGTGGATTGAAATTAAGTACATTAAACGTGAAACAACATATATTACAGGTAAGGTTTAGGCATTTGGCTGCATGGTAAAAAGCCTGTGTATGATATTTTAGCCCTAAGTGTAGGCAATTACAAAGGCTTTATATGGTAGTCATCGTGGAATTGTTACTCATGCGAATATCCAGTTGTCCCAGCATCATTTTTTGCATATCCAGCTGTTTCAGCATCATATTCTTTCCTGATCTTGGTGCCTCTGTCAAAAGTCAATTGACCATAATTGTAAGGATTTATTTCTGAAGACTCATTGATCTGCATATTTATGCTTATGTTACCTCCACACTGTCGTGATTATCTTAGCTCTGCAGTGTGTTGTGAAATCAAGAAGTATGAACCATCCAACATTGATCTCTTTCACAAGATTGTTTTGCTATGTAGGTCCCTTGCATTCCTACTCAAATTTTAGTATCAACTTTTCACTTCCTGAAAAATCTTCAGCTAAGATTTTGATGGAGATTGTATTGAATGTGCTGTTTAATATTGTACAATTAAATCTGATTCATTATATTGATCTGTAATTTCTTTGAACCATGTTTTCTAGATTTTAGTATACCAGTCTTGCAATTTTGTTAATTTATTCTTAAGTATTTTATTTTGTTTGATACTATTATGAATGGAATTATTTTATACTTTTATTTTTAGGTTATACCTTATAGTATGTAGAAAAACAATTAATATTTATAAATTGATCTTGTTTCCTATGATCTTTCTTAATTTGTTTATTAATTCTACTAGTATTTATGGATTATTGGTGATTTTTATACACAAGATCAAAATATCTGCAAATAGATACAGTTTTATTTCTTTTTTTCCAATCTGGATGACTTTTTAAATTTATTTTGTCTTTTAGTCGAATTACCCTGATTAGAACTTCTATTATAAACCTTGACTAGAAGTATCAAGAACAGAGATTTATTTTCATTTCTGATATTAGTGGAAAAGCATTTTCAGATTTTCATCAGTATGATATGAGATGTGAGTTTTTGAGATGCCCTTTATCCTGTTGATTAATTCCCCTCTGTTTGTAGTACATTAAATGTTTTTTATCATAAAACTAGAGGCCCGGTGCACAAAAATTTGTGCACTTAGGGGGGTGAGAAGAGTCCCTCAGCCCAGCCTGTGCCCTCTCGCAGTCTGGGACCCCTCGGGAGATAACGACCTGCTGGCTTAGGCCCGCACCTGGGTGGCAGAGGGCAGGCCCAATCCCTAGGTGCAGCCCCTGGTCAGGCTCAGAGCAGGGCTGATTGGGGAGTTGGGGCGCCTCCCTCTGTCATGCACAGAGAAGGGTGGATTGGGAGGTTGCGATGCCACCCTCAGTCAAGCTCAGGATAGGGCCGATTGGGGGTTGGGGCACCGCCCCCTGTCGCACTCAAGGCAGGGTCGATGGGGAGGTTGCGGCGCCACACCCTGTCACGCACAGAGTAGGGTTGATCAGGGGGTTGGGGCGTTGCACCCTGTCACACAGAGAGCAGAGCCGATCAGGGGGTTAGAGCACTGCACCCTGTCACACACAGAGCAGGGCCAATCAGGGGGTTGGGGAGCTCCCCCCTATCAGGCACAGAGCAGGGCCGATCAGGGGGTTGGGGTGCCTTCCCCTGTCACGAACAGAGCAGGGCAAATAGGGAGGTTGTGGCCCTGCCCCCTGTCACACACAGAGCCGCAGGGCGATCAGGGGGTTTAGGCGCTGCCCCCTGTCACGCTGATCCCGGTGCCGGGAGGCCTCTTGGCTCCACTGATCCCGGTGCCGGGAGGCATATTACCCTTTTACTATATAGGATAGAGGCCTGGTGCACGGGTGGGGGCCAGCTGGTTTGCCCTGAAGGGTGTCCTGGATCAGGGTGGGGGTCCCCACTGGGGTGCCTTGCCAGTCTGGGTGAGGGACTGAGGGCTGTTTTCAGGCTGGCGGGTGACTAAAGCTCCCAACCACTTTTTTTTTTCTTTTTTTTTTATTCTGAGCCAGCTTTAGCTCTGAGGCCTCTGCTGCTTTGTTTACCTTCTGTATTTGATACAATGTTGTGGTCTGGCTGGCTGAAGCCCGGCTGACTAACGCAGGTTTCTGGGGTTTTGTTTAGCTTCTATATTTGCAACATAGTTGCTTAGAGTTTCAGCTGAGAGGCCGGCAAGTCAGGCGGGGAACGTTGGAGTCTGCAGTCACTGTAGCAAGCAATCCTCCCTGTTTGCTTTAAGCTGCCTGGCTGCTGGCCGCCATCTTGGCTGGCAGTTAATTTGCATATCGCCCTGATTAGCCAATGGGAAGGGTAGCGGATGTACGGCTAATTTCCATGTTTCTCTTTTATTATATAGGATAGTTTTTTTAGATTTTGTCACATGCTTTTTCTGCCTCTATTTAGAAAATTATGTAGTTTCTGACCTTTATTTTATCAATTGGTATATTTCATTGATTGATTTTGTATGTTAAACCAAACTTGCATTTATAGTATGAATCATCTAGTCTTGGTATGCAATGCATTTTGTATATTGCTGAGATTAATTTCCTGTTATATTTTAGAAAAATGTTATATTTATATTCTTAAAAGAAATTAGTCTGTACCTTGTTGTTGTTGTTGTTACATGTTTGGTTACTTAGACATCATGATAATTTGGCTTCCTAGGAGTTGAAGCATGACTTCTATTTTTAGAAAATTTTGTGAAGGATTTGTATTAATTCTTCATTAGACATTTGGTAGAATTTGATAGTGAATCCTGGGCCTGATATCTGTTTAATAATTAAAATTAATCAAAATTTTACGTTATTATGTCTTTAGAGATATTCTATTTCTTTTGGAAACAGTTTTTGCAATTACTTTTTTTTAGGACAAATTTTCTTTTGCTCTAGGTTGTCTAAGTTATTGTATATAGATGAACATAGAACTAAATTAAAAAATGTGGGTGTTTGAATCCAAGCTCTTGTCTCATGAAAACAAAGAATGAAGTCACAGATGAAAACAATGGAACCAAAGTTTATTGGGAGAAGCCGGTCCTGGAAAAGGGGCAACGAGGTTCTAGGTACAGCCAGTGTCCAGAGCTTCCTTTCCATGTGATCGTCCGGAGTAGTTCAACATCCAAGCTAATTAGATTCTGTTAGCCCACGTGTGGAGGCCCACAGGGCCATGAGCCACAGGGGCCAGGAGGGATGTGCTCCCTGCCACAGGAACGTCAGGGGTCCACTGGGCGCTGCACTGGGAGAGAAGGCAAAGAGGAAGCACATGCTGTAAATTTAGGGGGTGCAGACAGCCTTGCTAGCTCCTGACTGGTTCTCTGCAAGCTGCCTGTCTTAGCAATATCTATACATTTCAAAGCTCATGTCTCCCCCGACACCCTTATTCCCGCCCAGCTGGGTTGTCCTAGAAACTCCACCCAGCTGGGTTTGCACCTTCTATTCCCCACCCCAGTCACCCCTTCCAGTGCATGGTCCCTGTCCCTGTCTACCTAGCGTCCCTCTGTCTCCTCAGTACTTTCTTATGATTCTATTTCTGTTAGGTTATTACTGTGTCCCACTCTCATTTTTTCTATTGATAACTTGAGTCCTCTTCCATTTTTTTTATTGGCCAGACTATTTAAATATCAATTATAATTATCTTTTTAAAGAACAAAAATTTTATTTCTTGATTTTGACATTGTTTTTCACTAAATTTTGTTCTATATTTTTTCTTTTCTAGTTTGTTTCTCACTTTCTAATTTTATAAAGTAAAAAGTTAGTTTATTGACTTGAGATTTTATTTTCTTTTTAAACATAGCCTTTTTAAAAAAATTGAATCTTTATTGCTGAAAGTATTACATACATTCCCCTGTCCCCCCATTGACCCCTTCTAGCCTGCCTCCACCCCCGGCCCCAGCCCTTCACCACCCCATTGTCTGTGTCCATGGGTTATGCATATATTCATACAAGCTCTTTGGTTGATCACTTCCTACCCACCCCCCGACTTCCCTCTGAGATTCCACAGTCTGTTCGATGCTTCTATGTCTCTAGATCTATTTTGCTCATCAGTTTATTTTGTTCATTAGATTCAACACATGAGTGAGATCATGTGATAATTGTCTTTCCCTGATGGGATTATTTCACTTAGCATGATACTCTTCAGGTCCCTCCATACTGTCTCAATGGGTGACAGATCCTTCTTTTTTACTGATGCATAGTATTCCATGGTGTAAATGTACCACAGCTTTCTTATCTACTCATCTATTGATAGGCCCTTTTTGAAATTGGATTGTTTGCTTTCCCTTTCTTAACTTGTATGAGTTCTTTATATAAACTTTGGAAACTAACTCTTATTCAGATAAATCATTGGCAAATATGTTCTCCCATTTGTTGATGGTTTCTTTTCAATTTGTTGATGGTTTCTTTTGCTGTGCAAAACTTGTTTATTTTTTCTTTGTTTTCCTTACCCTAGGGCCGTGGTTGGC
The DNA here is from genome assembly GCF_000147115.1 of Myotis lucifugus. Classification (NCBI taxonomy): domain Eukaryota; kingdom Metazoa; phylum Chordata; class Mammalia; order Chiroptera; family Vespertilionidae; genus Myotis; species Myotis lucifugus. The sequence goes on from NW_005871509.1 coordinate 46,727, forward strand.
AAACTGTGGCTTGTGGTTGGCAAACTGTGGCTTGCAAGAGTGTGGCTCTTACTAAGCCTTAGGAGTACCCTAATTAAGTTAATAACAATGTACCTACCTATATAGTTTAAGTTTAAAAAATTTGGCTCTCAAAAGAAATTTCAATCATTGTACTGTTGATATTTGGCTCTGTTGACTAATGAGTTTGCTAACTACTGCCCTAGGGGATAATTCAGCAAACATGTTGCTATGAGAGATGTCTGAGATTTTGCTGCCAATGGCTTCTTCTAAGATTTTTATAGTTTAACAACTCACATTTAAGTCTTTTATCCATTTTGAGTTTACTCGGGTGTGTGGTGTAAGTTGGTGGTCTAGTTTCATGTTTTGCAAGTATCTGTCCAATTTTTCCAACACCATTTATTGGAGAGACTGTATTGAATCCATTGTGCTCTTGCCTTCTCCTTTATCAACTATTAATTGAGCATAAAAGTTTGGTTGGATTTCTGGGTTCTCTGTCACATTCCATTGATCTATATGCCTGTTCTTATGCCAGTACCAGGCAGTTTTGTGAATTACACTATAATGGCTGTGTAGTGTAATTTGATATATAGTATATTCCTTTCTGTTCTTTTTTCCCAAGATTGCTGCGGCCATTTGGGGCCTTTTCTGGTCCCATATGAATTATTGGAATATTTGTTCTAGGTCTGTGAAATATTTCCTTTGTATTTTAATAGGGACTGCACTAAATTTAAAGATTGCTTTGGGTAATATGGACATTTTAATGATGTTAATTCTACCAATCCATGAACATGGTATATGTGTCCACTTGTTTGTATTTTTCTCTATTTCTATTTTCACTTTCCCATATTTATTTTTGAGTACAATTCTTTTACTTTCTATGTAAAGTTTATTCCTAGGTTTCTTTCTTTCTCTTCCTTTCTTTCTTTCTCTTTCTTCCTTTCTTTCTTTCTTTCTTTCTTTCTTTCTTTCTTTCTTTCTTTCTTTCTTTCTTTCTTTCTTTCTTTTTCTTTTTTTTTTTATTAACAGCATAGAGGGGCCAGGCCTGAGCTGTGGCAGAACAGCAGCCCTGGATGTGGACGTTGTGAGGCCTGAGCTGTGGCAGAACAGCAGCCCTGGATGTGGACGTTGTGGGTAGGGAGATGGAGCAGAAAGTGCAGGCCACCCCATGTGCTTCTCTGACAACCACCCCACCCCTTTCTGGGGAGAGAGCCTCCCCTCAGACTGACTCTTCACCTTGTCCCTGTCCAAGGATGAGTCTAACATACCCTTAAAATGAGCCTTCCAAGCCTATGGCTGATGTTTCCATGTCCCTGCTCAACTATTGCCCTGGTGCCCCATCACCCTTGGGATGAAGTCTAGTCTCCCTAGCATGCTGTAGCAGGCCGTGACCTTGGGCCTTGCCCACCTGTCCATCCGTCAGTATCTTAATTTTTTTGTTGCAATGGTGAATTGGATTTTTTTTTTTAGTTTCTCTTTCTGAGACCTCATTATTGGTATATAAAAATGCCATTGATTTCTGGATGTTAATGTTGTATCCTGCTACATTGCCAAATTCATTTCTCAAATCTAATAGTTTTTTGGTGGAGTCTTTAGGGTTTTTTATGTATAATATCATGTCATCTGCAAATAATGACAGTTTTACTTCCTCTGTTTTGATTTAGATGCCTTTTAGTTCTTCTTCTTGTATGATCACTATGGCATGAACTTCCAGTACTACAATGAATAAGAGTGGTGAAAGAAGGCATTCCAGCCTTGTTCCTATTTTTAGGGGAAACGGTTTCAGGTTTTGCTCATTTAGTATTATGTTGGATGTATGTTTGTCATATAGGGACTTTATTATGTTGAGATATGATCTCTCTATTCCCACTTTGCTGAGAATTCTTATCAAAAAAGGGTGTTTGATTTTGTCAAATGATTTTTCTGCACCTATTGATATGATCATGTGATTTTGGCCTTTCAATTTGTTTATGTGATGTATCACATTTATTGATTTGTGAATATTGTACTAGCCTTGCATCCCCAGAATAAATCCCACTTCATCATGCTGTATGATCTTTTAAATATATTGTTGGATCTGATTTGCTAATATTTTGTTGAGGATTTTAGCATCTATGCTCATTAGGGATATTGGCCAGTAGTTCTCTTTCTTTGTAGTGTCTTTATCTGGTTTTGGAATTAGAATAATGCTGGCTTCATAAAAAAGAGCTTGGAAGTGTTCCTTCCTCTTGAAGTTTTTGGAATAGTTAGAGGAGTATAGGTTTTAGTTCTTCTTTGAATGTTTGCTAAAAATTCCCTGTAAAGCCCTCTGGACAAGGGTTTTGTTTGCTGGTAGTTTTTTGATTGCTGCTTCTATTTAATCAATTGTTATTGGCTTATTCAGGTTTTCAGATTCTTCCTGATTCAGTTTTGGAAGATTGTATTTATTTTTTCTAGGAATTTTTACATTCATCCACATTGTTCAGTTTTGCACATAGTTTTTCATAGTATTTTCTTACAATACTTTGTATTTCTGCTGTGTCAGTTGTTCATTTACCACTTTTGTTTCAAATTTTATTTATTTGGGTACTTTCTCTTTGTTTTTCTATGAGTATGCTTAACAATTCATCAAACTGGTTTATCTTTTCAAAGAACCAGCTCTTGGCTTCATTGATTTTTGATATTGTGTTTTTTTTGTTTGTTTGTTTTGTTTTGTTTTAGTTTCTACATCATTTATTTCTCCTCTAATCATTAGTATTGCCTTCCTTCTACTTAGTTTGGGCCTTTGATGTTGTTCTCTTTCTAATTCTTTAAGCTGTAGGGTTAAATAGTTTATTATTAATTTTTCCTGTTTTTTGAGGTAGGACTATAGTACTATGAACTTTTCTCACAGGACTGCCTTTGCTGAGTCCCATAGTTTTTGGGTTGTTGTGTGTTCATTTTCATTTGTTGCCAGGATGTTTTTTATTTCTTTCTTGATCTCATTGGTAATCCATTCATTCTTTAATAACATGTTATTTGGCCTCAATGTGTTTGAATGTTTTTGAGTGTTTTTACTATAGTTGATTTTAAATTTCATTCCATTGTGATATGAGAAGCTACTTGATATGATTTCAATCTTCTTGAACTTGTAGAGACTTGTTTTGTGTCTGAACATGTGATCTATCCTTGAGAATAATCCATGTGCACTTGAGAAGAATGTATATTCTACAGCTTTGGGGTGAAATGTTGTATAAATGTCAATTAAATCCATCTTGTCCAGTGTGTCATTTAGTGTCTCTGTTTCCTTGTTAATTTATTTGTCTGGAAGGTCTATCCAGTGAAGTTAGAAGGGTGTTAAAGTCTGCTACTGTGACTATATTTCTGGCAATCTTTCCCTTAATGTCCTCGGGAAGCTTTTTATATATTTAGGTGGTCCTATAGTGGGTGCATATATGTTTATCAGGGTTATATCCTCTTGTTGGATCAATACGTTTAGTATTATGTAGTGACTGTGTTGTCTCTTGTGATGACCTTCATCACACTGATGTCTGGTTCTTCCCTTGGTTTATGTTATTTATCAAATACAAATGACCGTATTTTCTGTTTCATTGTGTAAATTCACCCATGATTTTGGAGAAGGTATTCAAGAGTACGTTACCACTGGTGTCCTTCGAGCTGAACCCTGGCAATCAGAGACTTCTTACCCCACCCTTGTGCATGGAACCACAGTGGGAGCTGTTTCAAGGACATAGCCTTGAGGGGAAAGATGTCTGATCACCTGAATGGTACATGTGATAAACTCAGTTATGGCCTCAATATAAAGTTTAAGATTCTGGTGGGTGCATGCAGAGATCTACTCATCCTGAGGCCATCCAAGACAAGCTTGTAACTAGTTTCCTTGCTTGTTAAAACTGTCACCTACCACCCTAACCGGTTTGGCTCAGTGGATAGAGCATCGGCCTGCAGACTCAAGGGTCTCAGGTTCGACTCCGGTCAAGGGCATGTACCTTGGTTGCGGGCACATCCCCAGTAGGGAGTGTGCAGGAGACAGCTGATCGATGTTTCTCTCTCATCTATGTTTCTAACTATCTATCCCTTTCCCTTTCTCTCTGTAAAAAATCAATAAAATTAAAAAACAAAACAAAAACAAAAACAAAAAACTGTCACCTACCAATCTGGAGTGCTCTGCCTCTTTTTTCACTCTCTACTTGCCCTCCGTGTACAGAGTCCAGGTTGTGAATCCACAACTGATGAGCCAGCCAGGAGAAGAAGAAATGAGTCTTGGGAAAGAGGCATCTTCAGGGGAAATCCCAAGTCGGCCATTTCCTCTGTTAGAGGCTTGTGAACCACCACGTAAAGATGGGGATACTCTCAAAAACACCATCTGCCTCAGTGAATCAACGCATAGTGCACTGTGGCCAAAATGGAAACAAGGGTGGCTGTGGTGGGCGGGCCTCCTCTGTGGCAGCTCTGCTGGCCACCGAGGCCCAGCAAGAGGCTAAAGCTCCAGTTAGGAAGTTGTAAGAAAAACTGAGGTTAGAGAAAGCCATGTGGTTGCCCACTGCTCTGCTAGCCTCCAGACAGGCAGACAGGGTGAGAGAGCAGGATAATAAGTTGAGTAAGTTGGGAACTTTAGTGGGCCATTTTGCAAAACTAGGAGGGTCCAAGTTGCTGTGAATTAAGGTCTGAGTGCTGTGACAGAGTCTGATTAGGGCACTGAAAGTAGAACCGCTGGAAATGTGCTTGACAGTAAAAGAGATGGCGTCCCCTATGCAAGCCAGCCCCTAACACAAAAGGAAACTTTCAGTAGTAATTCCCTTAGACTTCTGATAATAGAAAAATATACCCGAGACTCCCAGGAGAAATATTGCACTTTTTATTTGTCCTTGAAGTTGTAAATCTTATCACATCTTGAAATATAAACACCCCAGGAGATAACTAAAACAAGGCCTAGGATTGTGTGAGACCAAAGAATAAAAGGGAAGAAACTTTTAAAATATAGACTGTTACAGAAGTTTCCTAGCCCAGAATCTAGTTTTCAGCTTTTATAAGGCCAATTGTCAAGAGCTAAAGTAGTGGAGTGGAAGCTGCAGGTCTCTATTTGTGTCTGTCCCTGTGTTTCTGTATGTCTGTAGATATATGTTTTGTAAATGTGATTATTTTCTACCTCTTGAAAGTATTACCAAAGTTAATTTTTAAAAGAACTCTCTATTTAAGTGGTCCAAATAAAAGTAAACTTTACTATAAATAGGGTACTTATGTAAAACTGAAACATAATTATTTTTAATATGCTAAGAGGACAAAGTTTTCTTAGATTATTGGTCTGTTGTTGATGGGATTGTGAAAGGTTTTTCTTTACCTTTTAAGTAAGTTTCCTAAAAAACAAAGATCCTGTGTTCTACCAAAACAAGTTTCTGTGCTTCATGTTTTCTTCTCAAGTATTTGATTATCTAGCAAAATCGAGTCTACTCTATTAAAAGAAAAAACAAAAAAACCTATTTTTTTTTACAACTATATAATTTATATATTTTCCTTTAAAATCTTTGTCACTTTGGCTAAACGGATAACTCAATATGCTCCATAGTGATCTAAGATCCTATTAAATTAGGTGTTTTAAAACCATTTTGATAAACATCTCCAAGACAAATTCTAAGTGAAGTTTTATTGGCCTTTACCTAACACTGGGATTTTCTGGAGGGCGCCCATAGAACATCTCAAAAGGCGTGTTCTTTCTCCTCATAAAATATATATATTTTAAAAAGTAGACTTATTTGATAGGTTCAATTGTAAATAAGGAGCAATGCTAAAATTTCTTTAGAACAGAATAGTATGAAATTCCTTAAAATCTGATTCATCCTGGTATAACGTCATCAGTCATAATTCTAAAATGTATGTCAAAGAAATAACCACATTTCCTTCACAACTGCATTGAAACAAACTTTCAATAAATCTTGAACCATGGCCATTTTCAGTCTTTTGTCACTTACAAAGTTATTGTTTCACTCTGACACTTCTGAAAAAGTGTTTCTGCAAAAGGCTTCATCCTCAAGGGGGTTCATGAGAAGACTAAGTGGGGGTTTCTGATAACTAATATCAATTTGCCTTCATGTGGGAGGGGCAACAATAAAACTTTCAAAGGCTTCCCCATGGCCACCTGCACAGCCACACAGTATCTCATGGGATGGCAGCCTGGGATCTTCCCCTGTTGTCCTACCACACATCAGCAAACTGTGCCCATTACATCCATGACATAATTTTAACATTAAAAACTTACTCTGTTTCAGAACACTCTTTGCTAGATCATCTGTAATGGAGAGGATGTGCAAAGAACTCATAGAAAATGTAGATCCTCCTAGATGCTGCTGTAAAGCTTTTGGGAGTCATTTGGCCGGGTAAGATGTGCATTGTCCCAGGAGCTGTGAGTGATAAGATCCAAGCATTTGTGTGGCCTATTCGGGGTTTTGGATGACTTTCATTCCCCTCCTGTGCAGTGTCTTTGTTCCTTCTGCTATTTGCTCATGAAAGGACAAATGTGGGACTGGCGATCAGAGCAACACGTGTCCTTTGAAAAGTCAGAAACACTAGTGAAGCCACTCAGGTGCTGGGCATCTGGCACGCCTGGGTACCGTTTGAGCAGCTGTGTTTGTGACTTCAGATGGGATAGTTTGGACACAGCGGCAGAGAAACAAAAGGAGAGGGTACCCCTAGGATTTTGGTTCTAACATACAGGAAGGGAACAGAAACCTAATGGCCCCATAGGTGAACAGCTCCTCACAGTGTACACAGCGCTTCTCCTGGGAAAGCCTTTCACAAGGGAGCAACATATCATGGCAAAACATCCCATCTTATCAAGGAGCAGTTAAAGTCGTGGTCCAGCAGCCCACCGCTGCCACGGCTCAGACTCCCCTGGTGCCTGAGTGGCATGAACATTTGCAGCAGAGGAGCACCCGGTCCACCCGCCCAGCGTCTCTACACGAGCTGCGCCCCTCGGCTCTGCACAGCAGGTAGGTCCTTCCAGCGTCCTGCTCCTCGTTCTTTGGCAGCTTCTGTGACCTGCACATAGGGAATAAGGGGAATTCTCGCAGATGCCAAAAAATAGACTAAAAGCCAATAGCGTTTTGAAAAGATAAGCAAATAGACAAACCTTTAGCCAGCATTACAAATAAAAAAGTGGACTGAAGTAAAATTAGAAGTGAAGGAGAAGGCATTATAACTGATACAGCAAAAATACAAAAAAATTATGAGACAACCATGAACAATTATACAGCAATTTAAAAAAATGAATAACTTTGTAGAAATATACACTTACCAAGACTAAATAATGAGGAAAATAAAATATGAAAGATCAATTCTAAAACAATTTGAAAAATATCAAAGAGATTGAATCAGTAATCAACAACCTCCTAACAAAAAACAAAACAAAAAAAAAGTGTTGGGCCATATGGTTTCACTGGTAAATTATACCAAATATTTAAATATTAATTAATAGTAATACTCAATTCTTTAAAGGAAATTAAAAAGAGAAGAGGGAACAATTCTAAATTCCTTTCACAAGGCCAGCACATTCCCCTGACACCAAAGTCAGACAAAGCCACCATAACAAATAAAATTAAAAGTCAATATCCCTGATGAAGATGAATGCAAAAATCCTCAACAAAATATTAGCAAAGAAAATTTAGCAATATATGAAAAGACTCATACACCATGGTCAAGTGGGACTTACAGAATGATGTTGATACCATTGTAATGGCCTAGTTACTATTTAACAGGAAAGGAGTGAAGGGAAGACTAGATAATACAGGCATGCCATCTGTACAGCTTTTCCAACTTAACAATGTCCAAGTCTGTTCCCCGCTGATCAATGAGGGGAGGGACTGGACAGAGGCAGTTTGGACGCATGCCCAGTAAGGGCTGAGTGACACAGAAAGATGCTTACCTGTCAGTCACACCTGGAAGTGAGTCAGTTCCAGAATAGGTGTGGCACTGCAAGGGCAGGAAACCTAAATATTTAAAGCCCGCCTACACAAAAGGAGTTCTCTCTCTTGTCTCTCTAGGCTCACTCATCTGCTGTTTGTGCCTGACCCCTGTTGCAGGGGGCACATTCCCCTGCATACACCCACGTGGTGGCCCATGCCCATGTGGGCTCCACATAATGGACGAATGGACTTTATCTAGCCTGAGGCTCTGCGGACCCACTCCACCATGGAGTGGAACCTCTGGACACTGACCGTCAGTCGGCTCTGCTGGACCCCAGGTGGACCTTTTTCAGGACTGGGTTAAGGGGCATGGGATTTGGAACCCAAGGAATATAACTCCGCACCAATGAATTCTCCCTTGAGAATCTTAGAAAGTTCTTTTTCTGAATATGTCACAAGAGCCAGTTCACACCCACTAGTACCAGGGAAATTGGACCCCCTAATTTCTCTGATATCAATGCTAGGATATCAAATCAATCAATGTTGAACTACATTATAAAATAAAGGATAAAAATTATATCATCATCTCAATAACTGCAGAAAAAAAATTTGACAAGTTCAACATCCATTCATGATGAAAACTCAACGAAGTGTGTATAGAGGGAATGGATTTCAACATAATAAAGACCATATATGACAAATCCACAGCTAATTTTATACACAATAGTAAAAAGCCGAGAGCTTTTCCTTTAAGATTAGGAATTGTAGAAGAATGTTCACTCATACCCATTTTATTCCACATAATACTGCAACTCCAGCCACAGCAATTCAGCAAGAAAATGAATAAAAGGCATTCAAATTGGAAAAGAAGAAGTAAAATTTTCTCTACTTGATGATGATATTTTACATATTGAAAGCCCTCAAGAGTCAACCAAAAATCTGTTAGAACTAATTAATGTATTCAGGAAAGTTTTTGGATTAAAAAATCTCTATATAAAAATTAGGTGTGTTTCTATACTTACAACAAACGCTCAGAAAGAGAAATTAAGAAAACTGTTTCATTTAGAGTTGCATCAAAATAATAAAATATTTAAAAAGAGATTTAAGCAAGAAAGTAAAATATCTGTATCATGAAAACTATAATACATTGATGAAAGAAAGTGAAGAACATGAATTAATGAAAATATATTTTGTGCTCATAGATTGAAATAATTAATACGTTAAGGAATCTACAAATTCATTACAATCCCTGTCAAAATTCCCATAGCATTTTTTACAGAAATAATTGTAGAATGTGTATGTAACCACAGAAGAACCTAAACAGCCAAAGCAATCTTGAGGTAGAACAAAGTTAAAATACTTCCTTATTCAAATCTCATGCATGCAGGCTCAATTAATGTATGTCAAAGGAGCCAAGAACATACAAGGGGGAAAGAAAGTTTCTTCAATAACGGGTGTTGGGAAACCAGGTAGCCTCATGCAAAATAATGGCAAGGAACCCCTATCTTACACCGTACACAAAAATCAACTCACAGTGGATTGAAGACTTGAACGTAAGATTGGGAACTCTAAAACTCCTAGAAGAAAACACAGGAGGTAAGCTCCTTGACATTGGTCTTGGAAATGATTTTTGGATTTACACTAAAACCAACGGCAACAAAAGCAGAAGTAAACAAGTGGGACTACACCGAAATAAAAACCTTTTGTAGTGCAAAGGAGGTCATAGAAAAGAGAAAAGTTTGAAAATCATATTTCTAATAAGGAGTTAAAGGGAAAAGCATATAAATAATTCATCCAACTCTATAGCAAATAAAAAAAATCTGATTAATAAATGGGCAGAGAATCAAAACAGTCATTTTTCTACAGAAGATATACACATGGTCAAGTAGTATATGTATAGGTGCACCACATCATTAATAATCAGAGAAATGCAAATCAAAACCAAAATAATATATCATTTACAACTATTAAAATTGTTTTTTGTTATTTCAGAACACATTTTCTCTCCTGGCATTCTATGGTTGTATGCTTCTGCAAATATCTGTAAAAACTTGTGTTTTTATGTCCGGCCGGTGTGGTTCAGTGGTTGAGCATTGACTTATGAACCAGGAGGTCATGGTTCAATTCCAGTCAAGGGCACATGCCCTGTTTGCTGGCTTGATTCCCAGTAGGGGCTGTGCAGGAGGCAGTCTATCAATGATTCTCTCTCATCATTGATGTTTCTCTCTCTCTCCCTTCTCCCTCTGAAATAAAAAAAATATATTTTAATTGTTTTTATAAAATAAAGAAAAAAATGAAATAAGTTTGGAAAAGATGTAGAGAAAAGGGAATCCTGTGCACTGCTGGTGGGAATGTAAATTGGTGCAGCCACTGTGGAAAACAGTATGGAGTTTCCTTAAAATTAAAACACACGACCATATGATCCAGCAATTCCACTTATAGATACATACTGAAGGAAATAAAATGACCATCTAGGGGGTACGCCTGCTTTCCCCTGTTTATTGCAGCATTATTTACATTATCTGAGACATGGAAACAATCTAAGTGCCTTCCAAAAGATGAATGGATAAAGAAAATGGAATATATATATATATATATATATATATATATATATATTGCCGTTAAAAAATTTGGAAATCATGCCATTGTGACAACATAGATGGGCCTTGTTAAGTGAAATGTTTCAGACAGAGAAAGCCCGATGCTGTATGATTTCACTACACGTAGATTCTAAAATCACTGAACTCAGAAACAAAGCAGATTGTGGTTGCAGAGGCAAGGATTGTGGGGGGCGGCAATTTGGTGGTTATAAAAATGTATAGACTTCAAGTTCTGGGAATGTATATATGTGGTTATAACAATCATATATTTTATATTTGAAAATCATATTTGGTAAGAGAGTAGATTTTTAAATTAAGAGAAAAAAATCACACTCCCAGGTGAACAGTGATGACTAAGTTGTGGCAATCATTTTATATTATATACAGACTAGAGGCCCGGTGCACAAAAATTTGTGCACTGGCGGGGGGTGGGGGGGTGTCCCTCAGCCCAACTTGTGCCCTCTCACAGTCTGGGACCCCTTGGGAGATAACGACCTGCTGGCTTAGGCCCGCTCCCAGGTGGCAGAGGGCAGGCCCAATCCCTAGGTGCAGCCCCTGGTCAGGCTCAGAGCAGGGCCGATTGGGGAGTTGGGGTGCCACCCCCTGTCATGCACAGAGCAGGGCGGATCAGGGGGTTGGGGTTCCATACCCTGTCACACACAGAGCAGGGCTGATCAGAGGGTTGGGGAGCTCCCCGCTGTCATGCACAGAGCAGGGCGGATTGGGAGGTTGCTATGCCACCCCCAGTCACGCTCAGGGTAGGGCTGATTGGGGGGTTGGGGCACCGCCCCCTGTCACACTCAAGGCAGGGTCAATGGGGAGGTTGCGGCGCCACCCCCTGTCACGCACAGAGCAGGGCCCATTAGGGGGGTTGGGGCTCCGTACCCTTTCATGCAAAGAGCAGGGCCGATCAGGGGGTTGGGGAGCTCCCCCCTGTCACGCACAGAGTAGGGCTGATAGGGGAGTTGGAGCGCTGCCCCCTGTGACCCACAGAGCAGGGCCGATCAGGAGGTTGGGGTGCAGCTGCTGTCACACTCAGGGCAGGGCCGATGGGGAGGTTGCGGCTCTACCCCGTCACACACAGAGCAGGGCCCATGGGGGGGTTGGGGGCGCCGCACCCTGTCACACACAGAGCAGGGCCAATGAGGATTTTGAGTTCTCCCCCCCTATCAGGCACAGAAGATGGTGCATCAGAGGGTTGGCAGCATTACTTGTCAAACTCGGAAAAAAGTAGGGGGGAGGTTGCGGGTTCACCCCTCCAAACCCGACCAGAGACCATGGCGGGGGGGGGGGGGGGTTGGGGAGCTGCACCATGTCACACACAGAGCAGGGCTGATCAGGGGGCTGGGGAGCTCCCCCCCTATCAGGCACAGAGCAGGGCCATTCAGGGGGTTGGGGCACTGCCACCTGTCATGCTGCTCCAGTGGTCAGGAGGCCTCGCTGCTCCACTGATCCTGGTGCCAGGAGGCCTCGCGGCTCCGCTGATCCCAGTGCTGGGAGGCCTCACAGCTCCGCTGAACCCAGGTTCTGGAGGCCTCGTGGCTCCCCTGATCCCAGTGCTGGGAGGCATATTACCCTTTTACTATATAGGATAGAGGCCTGGTGCATGGGTGGGGGCTGGCTGGTTTGCCCTGAAGGGTGTCCCGGATCAGGATGGGGGTCCCCGCTTGGGTGCCTGGCCAGCCTGGATGAGGGGATGATGGCTGTTTGCCGCTGGTCACACCCCCTTCAGGGTGGGGGTCCCCACTGGGGTGCCTGGCCAGCCTGGATGAGGGGCTGAGGGCCGTTTTCAGGCTGGCGGGCGACTGAAGCTCCCAACCTCTCCTTTTTCCTTTTTTTTTTTTTTTTTTAATCCTGGAGTTTATTTACCTTCTATGGCTGTCACTGGAGCTGAGAGCCAGCTCCAGCTTGAGACCTCGGCTGCTGAAAGCAGGGATCTGGGTTTGTTTGGGTTCTATAATTGAAACATTGTTTTGGTCCTGCTCGATCCAGCTCTGACAGCTGAAACCAGGTTTCTGAGGTTTTGTTTAGCTTCTATATTTGTAACATTGTTTCTTAAACTGCAAGCTCAGAGCCCAGCAGCGGCAGACGGGGAACCTGGCTTCCTCCATCACTGAAGCAAGCAAGCTTCCCTGTTCACTTCAGCTGCCTGGCTGCCGGCCACCATCTTGGTTGGCAGTTAATTTGCATATCACCCTGATTAGCCAATGGGAAGGGTAGCGGAGGCACGGCTAATTACCATGTTTCTCTTTTATTAGCTAGGATATCAAATCATTATGGTGTACACTTCACTTATACAGTACTGTAAGTCAATTATATCTCAAGAAAATTGTAAAAAATAATTCCATTAAGAGAGAAAATTAAAGATCATCACCAGTGAAAATAAAGAAAAATTATCTTTGAATCCTTTATTGCTTTTCTGTTTTTAGATCTATACACATTTAAAATATCTTTATGTGCCAACTAATGATTTGAATGTCTAAAATGCTGTTTCCTTCTAGCTGCTCAGCCACTGATTTAACAGTTACCTCGAAGGGAAAATTAGCAGGTTGTTTTCCACTCCAAACAACCTTCATTTAATCCAAACTCAGATCCTCAAATTCTTCCTGTCTTCAAATTTCTCTGGTGGCTTCAATCATAAGTTTTGTTTTAAAAAGGCCTATATTTCTGTGTTTCTTTTTAAAAAAATATATTTTATTGATTTTTTACAGAGAGGAAGGGAGAGGGACAGAGAGTTAGAAACATCGATGGGAGAGAAACATTGATCAGTTGCCTCCTGCACACCCCCCACTGGGTATGTGCCCACAACCAAGGTACATGCCCTTGACCGGAATCAAACCTTGGACACTTGAGTCCACAGGCTGATGATCTATCCACTGAGCCAAACCAGTTAGGGCGTATCTCTGTGTTTCTTGGTAATATGCTTGGTTTGAAACAGCCCAGTACATCATTGCTAATAGGGGCACTCTTGTATAAACCTATATAATAAAAGACTAATATGCTAGGTGTCTGACCATTTGTTCAACCGTTCAACCAGTCTCTATGATGCGCACTGACCACCATGGGGCAGACACTCAGACCAGTAGGTTAGCTTGCTGCTGTGGTCTGGCCAATGAGGACTATGCAAGAGGCCGGACATGCCCTGGGCCCCTCCTGCAGTCACTCCCTGGCTGGCCAACACCCTGTGTCCCTCCTTGGCCCTGATTGTGCACCTATGGGGTCCCTAGGCCTGGCCTGTGCTCTCTAGTAATCCAGGACCCCTTGGGGGATGTCTACAGGCCAGGCTGAGGGACCCCACAAGTGAACCAATCCATGCACCAGGACTCTAGTCCTATCTAATAAAAGAGAAAGATGGTAATTAGCGTATGACCGCTACCCTTCCCATTGGCTAATCAGGGCGATATGCAAATTAACTGCCAACTAAGATGGCGGTTAACCGGCCAACAAAGATGGCGGTTAACCGCCAACAAAGATGGCGGCTAATTTGCATATGCCCAATGATGGGAGGCGAAAGGGGAAGGACTGAAGAATGGTGATCGGCAACCTAGGCGGCAGGCAAGAGCTAGGGGGTGGGCAAAGGCCACCTTTCCCCACCCCCCAGCCGGTGATCGCCATCAGAAAGCCAGGCAGCAAACCCGACCCCAGGGGCCGGGGTTGCCGGCTGGCCTGCGCGGAGCAATCGCCATGGCGATCGGAGGGCAGGAGGGCCTGCGCCCCACGATCGGAAGGCGGGAGAGCTGGGGCACAGGCCCGGCGGCAACCCTGGACCCCCCAGAAGCCGCCTGCCCGCGGCCCGTGACCCTATTGGTCTGGGCCACAGGCCGGCATCCGTGTACAGCCACAGAAGCCGCCTGCCCACAGCGTGTGCAGCCACAGAAGCTGCATGCTCACGCCTGTGTACAGCCACAGAAGCCGCCTGCCCGCCACCCGTGACCCGATCCGATCCCAGGTTTCAGGCCCGCGCCCATGTGCGGCTGCAGAAGCCGCCTGCCCACAGTGTGTGCAGCCGCAGAAACCTCCGGCTGGCGCCGGTGTGCAGTCTGCAGCCGCAGAAAGCCGCCTGCCTGCCGCATCCCACTATGATCCACTGAGTTATGAGGCCAGAGAGCAAGGAGAACTTCCGCCCCTGAGTCAAAGTGGGGAGCGGAGGACACGGCCTCCCCTCCTAAGTTGCCAAAGGACAGTGTTATGCCCAGATTTCAAGATTCCCAAGAAACCACATCAGGGAGCCAGCCAATCGATGCAAAAGCATAAGAATCTGTATTTCAAGCTAGCTTGGCTCCCGTCCACCAGACTCACCGACACAACGGCAAACCAAGTGGCTGAGAGAGCGAACCCCGCCTGGAGTCCGGTTATATAGGGGGGGTTGGAGTAAGGGGAGGAGAAAGGACTGTGCTTTGCCGATTGGCCAGGCGCAAGCCGGGTCTTGTTCTATGGCGCGCACTTCCCTTGATTGTCATTGGTTAGTTTAAAATCCTGGGCGTGGCCAGCAGAGGCCTGGGCTTCCGGGAAGAAGGCCGCACGTGGCCCCAACATGGAGGATACAGGCAAGATGGAGGGCATAGCCCTCGCTCTTTCAGACAGGACCTAACCTAAGCCACATCCTCTGAGACAGCCCGGCAGGCACCACTGACCCTCTCTGCAGGCCGGGCCCCCCTCCCACTTCCCCTGTCCCTGCACAGCTCCCATAGCTCCCCACTGGCTGAGTCAGGCACAACAGGTTTGCAGCCACAGGGGCGATTTAGCAGCTAATGAAAAATGCGAGAACGAACAAATGAAGCAGCTACTGCAGTGGGGAAAAGACGTTCATCAAATTCGTTGTCTCTGAGAAACTGAGGCAGCCAGCACAGGCCCCTGCACGGGACCAGGCTTCTGCTTCTAAAGAAATGTCCTGGGGTTAGAGGTGAGGGGGTGCTGCCTTTCCCATCTCAGAGCTCTAGGAGGAGTCTGTGCTCCCACTCCTGGTATTATTAACACCCAGAGACCCCTCCCCAATCCAGGCAGGAATGTTCCACGCTGACCGCCTTCAGAAAGCAGAGAACAAAGAGGCACTTCTTGACTTCAAGCCTCTAAACCAGTGGTTTTCAACCTTGGCTGCACATTCGAATCACCTGGGAATCTTTTTAAAATCCTGATTTCTGGGCCTCATCCTCTGAAAATTCTGTTTCTTAGTTATGGGGTAGAGCCACAACATTAGTAACAAAGGATGAGGCGCAGAAATCAGGATTTTAAAAAGATTTCCAGGTGATTCTAACGTGTAGCCAAGGTTGAGAACCACTGCTCTAAACAGACTTGACCACTGTGGGCAAAGACCTGCAGCTGAGAGTGGACAGGTTCTGGGTGTAGAGGTCCAGAGCATGGAAGGCCTCCTGGGGGAGCAGTGGATCTGGAAGCCTGTGTGCTGGGTCAGAGACACCCCTGCCTCCCACCCTCCCCTGCCCTGCACATAGACGTGCCTGGACTGGGGTGAGGAGGAGAAGGAGAACTAGAGGGAAGGAACACTGAGTGTTTGTTGGCGGCCATGTAAAAAGGACTGTGACCCTCCCCTCCCACTGAGTCACTCCCTAAGGCAGCAGGAGACGGAGGGTCTGAGAGCAGCCACACAGCTTTGTGGCCGTGACCAAGGCACCAAGATGATGTCCATGCAACGGGGCTGAGGAGGTGTCAGAGGACTTCACCCCAGAAAGCCCAATAGCTCTTTGTGTGAGAGAGAGAAGGTGGCAGGGAGGGATGAAGAGAGCGAATTGGACTCAAGAGGCCTCAAGGCCCAGATGAGGAGAATATACCAGGGGTCGGCATGGACTTGAGCTCTGAGGTGAGGGTCAGGTGAGGGTCAATGGCACTGGGTGGGGGCCAGTCCAGACAGAAGACTGAGGTCCACATGTTCTTGACCCTGCTCGGTTCTTTGGCACCTCTGCCTGAGATATAAACTGTCTGACATGAAAGTACAACTCCAGAGAAGGGGGTGGGGAACCTAAGTTAAATAATATTTTGTTTTTGTTTTTTCACTTGGCAGAATGGGGGCTGAAATTGAAGTTAGGTTTGGTTACTAAACAATAAAGAAAGCAACATTTCTTGCACACCCGACTGTGTGGTCTGAGTTTGCTGCTGCCTATAAACCGAGAAAAAGTTGTAAAATGAAGTACTAATCTCTAGGGTTTAGGTCAGACCAAGGAGTAGTGCCACTCAGCCAGAAGCTGGCTCATGGCTGGCCAGTGCGGAGGTGGTGGCAGGAGCCTCTCCCACCTCCATGGCAGCACTAAGAATGTCTAACTAATAGTTTAGGCCCGATCCCTTGGGGGCCTAAGCCTTTAGTCGGACATCCCCCGAGGGCTCCCTGGCTACCAGAAGGATGTCTGACTGCAAGCTTAAGCCTGATCCCCCGGGGAGTGGGCCTAAGTCAACAGGTGGACATCCCCCAAGGGGTCCTGGACTACAAATGGGCGCAGGCCGGGCTGAGGGACGCACGCCCCCCCCACCGAGTGCACAAATTTTGTGCACCGGGCCTCTAGTATATTTATAAGATACTTAAAATTCTACAATTGCACACATACTGGTCACCCTTCAGTCCATTTTGCCACACTTTCTCCAATGCTACTTTATCTCTCTGATTTTTTCCAAAATTGTCTACTTCTTGTATTATCCATATCTTTGCAACCCTGCAGTTAGCATATTGAATTTATATAGTATTTACTTCATATATGCTTGTTGAGTTAATTTATGTACAAAAAATAATCATATTGGGTTTTAAGTATTTCTCCTCAGTTAATCCAGATAAAGCTTACCTTTTCTTTACAACAGTCTTTCCGGTCATTATTTGAAGATAGTTGTTGTTTTTCCTAATTACTTTTCCTGTGCAGGTTAAATGTTCTCAGTGCCTTCCACTGTGCTCCACAAGATAATCCTTGCATTTTCTACCAAATGAGTTCCAATTTTTCATTTTCTTCTTAATACATTTCAACATCAATTGCCAATTCAAATCTGTCATATCTCACTCTCATGTTATAATTTCAGGTATACTCATTCAAATACCAATAATTTTCAGTGTTATATTTTAATCTCATTCTGATTATTCAACCATTACTTTCTGAGAAATTTCTACACTATGAATTACCTCTATGTCATTCATTACTGAGAAATAATAACCCAGAGAATTGGAGATTTGTACAAACTGGGCAGTCTACTACATGTGGCTAGTCTGACCAAGATGCACTGTTAAATACACACTGAATTTCAAAGGATTAGCTGAAAAATATAAGCTACCTGCTTAATAATTTTATATTAATTACATATTAAAATGATAGTATATTAAATAAATTGTGTTAAAAACTACATGATTGAAATTATTTTACCTATCACCACTTACTTTTTAAACTATGTTGATTAGAAAATGTTCAATTACATACATGGCTTTCTTTTGTGCCTCACACTTTGTCTCTGACAACACTGGCTGAAGGCCACACCACTGTCCCTTACACAGAACTGGAGCTCAGTTTCTCTTCAGTTTCTCTTACTTTACGTCCCTGTTGACTGTCTCTGCACATCGTGGCTTAAAAAGAAAGCAAATTCTACACAATCATGTGATACAAAGTCTCTCTTCATCTGGGAGGCCCTATAGTAGATTCTGCCTGGAGTAATTTCATAAACTGACTTCTTTGATGGATGACAGCAGAGGCCTGGGAATGTTCTTCTCTGTGATTATGGAGGTAGGGTCTTCTCATTCTTACATTAATTCCCATTTACATTAATTTCTCTTTACATCAGTCTCCTTAAGACAGACTGAGTGAGGGAATGCTGTTCTCAGTGGCGCTCCCAGTTTTAAAACTTTGCACATGGCGTGTGACCTGTGGAAGGATGATTAGTCAGGGCATGGAAGTCGCCTGCAGCAAGGTTC
Organism: Myotis lucifugus; assembly: GCF_000147115.1. NCBI lineage: Eukaryota > Metazoa > Chordata > Mammalia > Chiroptera > Vespertilionidae > Myotis > Myotis lucifugus. Next base: position 65,095 of record NW_005871509.1, read on the forward strand.
TATTATGCTAGTTTTTCCTTTAGCTTGACCCCATGTACATTTTGCATAAAAAAATAAAGGTACGATTTGATCCCCATGCTGCTAGATTCTGTCTTGCAACTGAAAGAAGTCTATTTTTATCTTAACATTGGAGGTTGCCTCTAGGGTTGCTGAATAATTAAGAACCATGTTTCCTGTAGTTCTTCAATAAAAAGGGACCGAGGCCTTTTTCAATCATCAGTTAATAACAGTACACAGAGTTAAGGTTGCAGTTTAGAAAAGTTGTAATTTTTATTGAGTGAAATTGGCACTTCTATTCGCACCTTTTCTCCACTAAAATTGCTAATTCCTTGATATTCCAGGATCTGTGTGAAAACCCACAGGCATCTTGTGACATGGGTAGTGTTCATCTGACAGTTCAAGGGAACCTGTAAGTCAGTGGTTCTCAACCTTCTGGCCCTTTAAATACAATTCCTCATGTTGTGACCCAATCATAAAATTATTTTCATTGCTACTTCATAACTGTAATGTAGCTACTGTTATGAATCGTAATGTAAATATCTGGTATGCAGGATGGTCTTAGGCGACCCCTGCGAAAGGGTCGTTCGACCGCCAAAGGGGTCGCGACCCACAGGTTGAGAACCGCTGCTGTAAGTGAACATCGCATTTAGCTACAGGTCTCCCTTTGGCAAATAACTTCTCATCTGAATGACTCTAAGTACAGACCCTCATAAAGGATCCTAGTCAACTTCCACTGTAGCACGAGTTTAGGAAATAAGACATCCTCTAGTCTCATTGCTTCTCTTACACCCCACTTTTAATTCTCCGTAGGAACACCTTAGTCTGTGACAACTCATGGTTTGTTGTGTGGGATATCAGTCATGACAGGACTGACACCGCTTCTCTGGAATTCTCTCAGAGTGACAGCAGGAGAAAAACAACAAAACACACAATCCCCTTGGTTTACATGTGATGCAACTTCACAACAAAAGGACATAGGTCTCCAGGGTCACATGGGTTAACAAAATATGATCAAAGGGGCATACTGTCAATTTGTGTACAATAACTTATTTATTTTCATTACTTCCTTAATATCTAGCTCATTTCTTCATATTTCTCATTTTTCAGTTCATACCAGAAAATTAACTTGCTCCAATGTAAGGCTAAATAAATGACCATGCCCACCTCCAACAAATCCCGTTATTCTATTAGAGCCGTATCCCTTGTCTTTAGAGCAACTATAATTTTTTGGAAATCATAAATTTGCTTAATCAGGTACCTATTTCTCTCTTCCATTAGAGTCTAAGTTCCATTTCTTTTTTCTGTGTTGTATCCAACATCTAGCCCAGTGTGTATAATATGAAGGGTGAGACAAACTGTGTGATAAATATTACTGATTCCAGAAGAGATTCCCTGTTTCATACAGAAACATGGAATGCCACGCAGGATGATCAGGAGGAACCAGGGCAAGGTTAGTTGAGCAACAGAATTTGTCAGACTGGGAGGTAGAATTGCAAAGGAAGGTCTGATAATTGGGTGAATCTAGGAATTTCTACCAGTTTCAGAATTGATACATTTTAATATATAACTCAATAAGACCTCCATCTGTATATACTTTTTATTTATATTAATATTTTAACCCACTAAATATGCTTTATTTATTGGACCAGTCTAGGTTATTCTTTTTTCTTATTTTCTGTATTTTGCATAGTGAGTTCTTAAGTCTAGTCTGACATTCTGTTAGTATCATTTGCTTCTTTTTGTTGGGATCCTTGTTATTATCTGCTGATTTTTTAAAAATCTATATTCAAGTGATTACAGCTCAATGTATGTATTCTTTATCATAAAATTAACATAAATGTTTCCTCCAATGATAGCTGCAGTGTTCTAACTACCTGATCATTTATTTTTCTGAAATGGCATTTCTTTCTGGCTTTATTTTATGGATCTCATCTGATCTGTGTGTTTGCATATATTGATGTCTGCATTCCTTTCTAGGTTTGAAGGAGAGTGAGCATCATGGAAAGAAATTTCAAATGTCTTTTAAGGATATTAATCTCATACAATTCATGAGTGAGGTCAAAGCTGAGGTCAAAGCTGAAAGCAGCAGAGCACATCATATACCAGTGCTGCTCTAAATAATCCCAATAAAACGTGCACCCGAACTCGCACTAATCAACAGCATCGCTGCTCATTATTTGCAGCTTTTACGGATAGAAGAGTTGGGACACAAGTCCATGAGCCAAGTTTTTCTGGGATTCAAATTACAGGAACAGACTGCATGAATTAAAATGAAGTCCTCCCTAAAAATATTGGATAAAAACACATTTTTTTAATGGCCAACCAACTAGGAACGAAAGAGAAATTTCTAAAGCCAGAAACAATTAGAGGTAAGGATAGGGACGCCCTGTAATTGTTTACACTTCTGTGAACATGTGTATTGAAGGAGAACATATTTAAACTTTTAATTATGTAGCAACATGCCCAGGCTCAGATATTAATATTCATACAGTGATTAGAGAGGAAGTGTTTAATTGCGTGGTTAGAAAAGATAATACAATTATTATACATTAATGGGTCATGCACCCTTACTAGAAATAATTCTCAGCAAACACCAAAAAAACTGCTCTGGGTCCCTCTCATTCCCCCTAAAATCTACCCGTCATCCTTCTTTGGCCAATTCTTCTCCAGAACCCTGGCCTGTGGAAACCATATCGACTGGGTTGTTTGCCTTCTGGATTTAGATAGGGGTTCACCAGTGGGAGTACAAGCAAGAAAAGGAAGGAATGGAGGGCAGGGGTGGGCATTCCCTTCCCTGGCTTCTTGTTTACAGCTTTGCCACATGCAGGTGCTTCCCTGAACTAAGGTAGGGGGGCACCCAATACAGTGTTACCAGCTCATGTTTCTAACCCAGGACTCTGTCTTCTCTCTGCTTCAATCATAGTGTCAGTCCCTGAGCATTTCTTTTTCCATCTCTGAGGTATTATATTCTTTTTTTTATAGTTCTATCAGTTTTACAAAAATAAACTCTATTATTTAGAGTAATTTTTAGGTTTACAGAAAAATTGTGCAGAAGGTACAGACAGTTTCCATTTCTCTCTTTCTCCCAATTTCTTTGTTATTACACTCTTACATTAGAGTGTTACCTTTATAATAAAATATATATATTTTATTGATTTTTGACAGAGAGGAAGGGAGAGAGATAGAGAGTTAGAAACATTGATGAGAGAGAA